>NC_139640.1:11307239-11309739 GCF_964638095.1 Poromitra crassiceps | reverse complement strand
ATTGATCGCGGAAATCATTAATTCGTTCAAGTATGCAATATTGCAGGCGATCTGTTGCCTTGGAATGATCGATGTCTGACCTACATAAACAGCGGAGTCGGGGCAAACACCGAGCTAGCACCTTGTGCTATGTGAGGTCCTGTTCTCTCCTGAACCGTGTGTCAGTACATACTGCCTTACAATTAGCTGCCTCCAAGGCAAATGTCTGTGTATTTACTACACTTCAGATAGAAAGTGATTTTTTTTTTACCCCAGGTAAAGGAGGCGGTCAGAGCAGCGGTCATGGCTGGGTGGTCCTGCACCCTCCAGGTAAAGGTGATTCCTGTGTCTAAGGACTGTTTGGGTGGGAGGGAGAAGGCACTGGCGAGGTAAACTGCCCCACCGTGGGTGTCCGTCACCTGGAAACACTCGGGGCGACGCGGAGGCAGTGAGTTTGACACTGAGTTCACGGAGCGAGCAGAGGACAGGAGTCCCGGGGCCGGGCCTTCAGAGAGCGAGAGGGTGGGGCGCGGACTGCATAATCGGGCACGTCGGGCAAATGCCCGGTGGCCTGGCCTAGCCTGGCCTGCAAAAACAAAAGAAAAAAAAAGAAGAATTATTATTTTTTTTTTATTTTTTTTGGTGCCCGCAGTCAGGCCACTCACTGAACAGCAGGCCAGGCACCGCCTACTGGTTTACTAGTGGTTTTATTACTTTATTAGTTAGTCTCAAGTACACTTCAGGGTTAAAGTGGGTGCATCTCATTGTAAAATTGGACTCGGCCCAAATTGGGCTTCAAATGGCCCAAATTTGGGTCAATTTGGCTTCAAACGACCCAAATTGGGCTTCAAACGACCCAAATTGGGCTTCAAATGGCCCAAATCTGGCTTCAAACGGCCCGTGCCTCGGCCCGTATCGGCCTGGCCTGCTTGGTATCTAATGCCCGGCCTGAATTATGATCCCAGTCCGCCCCTGGGTAGAGGGAAGGCCTTCAGAGACCTTACTGAGAGGGTGGGTAGAAGGAAGGGTGCAGGTGTTGACTGACAGGGGATCTATATCCTCTGCGCTCTGGTAGGTCCAGGTCAGGGACAGCTGGCTGGGGTGAGACAGACAGAGGAGAGTCCACTGAGTCCGAGGGGGTCTGGAGGAAGAGTTTGGGGCCAGAAGGCGGAGCTAGCAAGGGAAGGCGAGGGAAGAAGCCAAGTGATGCAAAGCAGTTAAAAGAATTCAGTCAAAATGACAACCACAAGAGAGCAACAACCTTGCCAGTATTACTTACAACCACTAACAGAATTTCTACTAATACTACCATTTATATCAGATTATATTAGATTAGATGATCCATGTTGGGAAATTGAATTATTTCAGCAGGAAATACCACTGCTCTAAGCAATATAACAAATGAGAAAATTTGAGAGTGTGAAGAAAAACTGCTGCGTCACCTAATAAATGACTATAGTCCTATAGTACTACTACTCCTCTTTGTACTACTACTACTAAAAATAACAATGCATTACACACCAGAAAACAACAACTAAAACTATACATTAAGAAGACAGATCAGAATTAAAAGCAGGGTTAAAAAGGAATAAAACAGTGCATACACATTGTATCTGAACATATAGCAACCGGAGAAAATCGAAAGGAAGCTTTTCTTCCGCATGAGGGATTTCCACATAATAATTTGGCCATCCCTCCCTGCCTTGTTTTCTGGTGAGTTTCAATTCCCTGGGAGAGATCGATACAAGGCACCGAGCAGGCGTGCACCGTGCCGGGGTGATTATTTCTAGATCTGTCATGAAGCTGCTCAGGCAGAAAGATCAACTCATAGGGAATTTCACATGACTTGAATTTTTATAGATTTAGAGCTCGGGCCAGTCTCTTTGTGGTGATGCATATTCGGCGCTGGAGCCTGGCACTCTGGCTCAACTTCCTCACACTAAATGTTGCTGCTCCTGGCGCTCAGATGTTACAAATGACAGGTAATTACAGGTGTAGCAACGTCACTGCACAAACAACACAGTGAGAGATACTAAGATACCTAACCCTAATGTCTTATCAAAGTTGATACTCAGACAATACAAACCTGCAAACACAACAAAAGCACAGGGCCGTACTCAGCAGGAAGAGGGGCGGGGGAATGACTTCAGAAACTGGGCTGACCTCACCACAGGGGCCGCCGGGGAGCAACAAAGCACACACAGCCAGTTCTGTTAAAAACAAAATTGATTTTTATTTATTTTTTCTCCCTCCACTTGATATCATTTTTAACTCCACTTCATGGATTTTGAAAAAAAAGAAGAAAAAAAAACAGACTCCACAACAGAAGTCAAAGACAAGTTTGGCAATCCAAAAGAATCAAAAGAGGTATATAATCATCGCTTCACAGCACAGAACATCCATTCCTTTCATTTCTGTCTATCTGCAGTTACATTGAGGAGATCTTGACAATGTAACATAAATGCCTGCAGGCCTGTGTTAGACTGAAACCAACAATGTCTGTCCTGCAAAGGTCTGAGAA
>NC_139640.1:11294739-11304739 GCF_964638095.1 Poromitra crassiceps | reverse complement strand
AAATAAACAAATAAAATAAATAAATAAAAATATCTGAACACACTCAGCTTTTACACTACAACTAAATCTACAGTCATATATCTATCTAGTGTAGCCTATCTATCTACATGTATGTATGTATGTATGTATGTATGTATGTATGTACCTATCTATCTATCTATCTATATACAGTGGCAGCGATCTTCAATCGAACTAGGCCTTTTGGCAAAGGACTGAACTTTGTTACACCATAAGTGACATTGCTGTGGAGAAACTGATTATATCTATACTCTTTATTAAGAGGTTTGTATCATTACAAAATCAGTAGTAGTAGTTTTGCAGGGATTTTTTTTTATTTTTTATCTATTTATTTATTTGGGGGGGGGGGGGGGGGTTATTTATTTATCACATTTTATCCCCAATTGTACTTCGCCAATTATTCCCCCTGCTGCCCCGGTCACTGTGTGATGGCAAAATTAATCAATAATTTGATATCACAATTGCTCCACCCTCTGCTGATCTGGGGAGAGCCGAAACTAGCACCATGCTTCCTCTGAGACATGAGCAGTTAGCCAGCTGCTTCTTTTCACCTGACAGCTGGCGCCTCACCGGTAGGACGTAGCACGTGGGAGGATCACGCTATTCCAACCAGTTCCCTTCCCTCTGAACAGGCGCCCCGACCGACCAGAGGAGGCGCTAGTGCAGCGACCAGGACAAATACCCTCAAACCGGCTTCCAGCCCGCAGACACGAGCCAATTGTGCCTGTATGGACGCCCGACCAAGCCGGAGGTAACGCGAGGATGCGAACCTGTGCCCCTCACGTTGGTAGGCAGGGACTTTACCGTTACACTACCCTTTGAGAATGTATTTGAGTGAAGGTGTGGACCAGTGATGTCATTCATGCACAAAAGTTAACTCAAATCAACTCTCATCAATAACTGTCAAACTAAATGAATGCCTGCAAAACGGTTTACAGTTTTCTGATATACAACTGATTTTGTAATGATTTATTTTCAAACAGCTTTGTGGTTGGTTGAAAATCACTTTCCTTAAACTTTTTAAGTATATTAAGTGAAATATCTGTTTCTGTATCTTTGTTTAATCTGCCAAGGATCTTAGCTGGCAGCCGAATGGCCCAGACGCCAATTGAAGATTGCTCTATCTATCTATCTATCTATCTATCTATCTATCTATCTATCTATCTATCTATCTACCTATCTATCTATCTATCTATCTATCTATCTATCTATCTATCTATCTATCTATCTATCTATCTATCTACCTGTCTGTCTGTCTGTCTGTCTGTCTGTCTATCTATCTATCTATCTATCTATCTATCTATCTATCTATCTATCTACCTACCTACCTGTCTGTCTGTCTGTCTGTCTGTCTATCTATCTATCTATCTATCTATCTATCGTATCTATCTATCTATCTATCTTACCTACTACATTTACTGTAACTAATCTATGTGACTATTCACTAATTAGTAAATAACTCCTTAGACCTACATCATGCTTATTTATCATTATTGATGTCCTCCAAACATTTGAGCATGCTCATAGGTGGGAATCATGTTGACTGTTTCAGTCTCCCCTCAGTCCCACCAGGATTGTCTACTAGTTTTTCTACTGATGCACTGTCTACTAGCTTTATAGGCTACTGATAATCCCCACAGCCCTGTCTAGTGTAGCTTTATAGGCTACTGATGCTCTGATTAGCAGTGGTAATGGAAAGCACTGGCTTCTTAATAGACTTGCAGTATTGACTTTGCCCATGAGAAGCGAATGAGCCTGTAGATAGTTGGTAAACAATAATTAGGATAATATATGGGAATGCAGCGTGCCATATGCTGTAAAGAACGAGAGCGGGGGATTCACAACGATGCTAATTATTCAAATATAATTGTCGCGCTGCGTGACATATCCTTTAGGTATATTGACTCTTGCACTGCGACGTGGGTATCCCCCCCCCCCCACACACATTACTGAATCACAATCTGTTTCTGCGCGTTCATTTAATTTCATCTATGATTCTGTCGTACACGCGCACCTCATCTCTATGTATTCCTACTCTCAAAGCGAGACATAAGCCTCTAGATACACGGTATCAATAGGTTCTGACACTGCCAATTCCAAAACGAACAACTAGTTATATGTCATCACTGTCATCACTAATAAAATATAATTTATGTCATAATATACAAGCGTCCACACAATGGCACATTGTAAGAGCCCAGTGAATATGTTTAGGTTCACTTTACACTCGATTATCACAAAGGAAATGGAAAAAGTGACTGGCTTGAAAGGAAAAACAAATGATGATCATTGTCTGCGTCTGAACAGAGTTTAGGGAGCTGACGTTAGAGCTTATTGCCCAAATAGTTTTGGAGAAGAGGCTCAAATCGATGCGCAATTAGAGGTGTCTTGTATCGGGCGTGATGAATTATGCTCTCTGTTCTAAGGCTGCTCTATAGACACTTGATCAATGGTGCTTCTGGGGCCTGGTAAGGCATTGCTCTCTTTCAAGTCCAATGCATTGATTGACCACTGAGATTTGAATTGAAAGTCTGTCAGGGCGTCTGTTCGCTGTGCTGCGGGTGTTGTAGGGAAGTCTATAGGGGTCTGTTCGCTGTGCTGCGGGTGTTGTAGGGAAGTCTATAGAAGATTAAGAAAGGGGTCCATTCAGACCTTTGCCAGGTTCAGACGTTTGCAGCTGTTCTGTGACCTTGGTTTTAAATCTCCATCATTGTTTTTGACCATTTCACTGCGGCAGTTGAGGGACGACGTGCGTTATCGATTCTTACATTCAGTGGTCTGACGCCTCAACAAAGACACCGCGCTCTGAAACGATTGGATGCAATTTCAACGTATTACGAGGCCCCTACTCCTAAAATCCATTTCAAAACACTGTGTTGACCATTATATGCTCAGAACAACAACAAAAAAAGCTATCTTATATATAAACCCATCAAATAAATATTATGTTTATTATATAGATAAAAAAAAAATGAAATAAAAGTGCAAGTTTGAAAGTGATGTGATATAAACTTGAAACTACCTGCTAGCGTTGGGAGGTGTGAGCTATTACGGCAACTGTCAGTAAAGATCCAACAGTGCCACCATAGAGTACGCTAAGCCAATCAACACGCTCTCATCAGTACGCTAAGCCAATCAACACGCTCTCATCAGTACGCTAAGCCAATCAACACGCTCTCATCAGGGTGTAATGACAGGCCTGTTTATGTCACTGTACTGTAAACTCATTATTTATACACTCGAAGTAGGCCAGACGGTGTTTGTGATCAAGACAATGTTAATGCTATTCATATTACATAGTGTAACCATAAATAGTGTGTTGGTACGCCCCTTCCCGGGAGAGCCCGCGGTACTCGAGTTTTTGGGATACGCAATATGAGTGGCTGTCTGTCTTCCTCGCTAGATGGAGAGTTGACTGTCTGGTTAATATCATCCCATCTCTCCCTCTGGCTCACTGCTCTCACATTTGCCTTGTCAGGGTATCCTCCCTGCAGCGGCCCGCTGGACCAGCATCCTCATCTGACCCTGAAACGGGGCGGGGGGGGGGGGTCACCCAAGGGAATGGCTGCCTCATCGCCAGGCCCCTCCCCTTCCCGGTCCTCCTCTCTCCCACCAGACGTGTACTCATTTACATACAGGCCCCTCCCCTTCCCAGTCCTCCTCTCTCCCGCCAGACGTGTACTCATTTACATACAGGACCCTCCCCTTCCCAGTCCTCCTCTCTGCCACCAGACGTGTACTCATTTACATACTGGCCCCTCCTCTCTCCCACCAGACGTGTACTCATTTACATACTGGCCCCTCCTCTCTCCCACCAGACGTGTACTCATTTACATACTGGCCCCTCCTCTCTGCCACCAGACGTGTACTCATTTACATACTGGCCCCTCCTCTCTCCCACCAGACGTGTACTCATTTACATACAGGCCCCTCCCCTTCCCAGTCCTCCTCTCTGCCACCAGACGTGTACTCATTTACATACTGGCCCCTCCTCTCTCCCACCAGACGTGTACTCATTTACATACAGGCCCCTCACCTTCCCAGTCCTCCTCTCTGCCACCAGACGTGTACTCATTTACATACTGGCCCCTCCTCTCTCCAACCAGACGTGTACTCATTTACATACAGGCCCCTCCCCTTCCCAGTCCTCCTCTCTGCCACCAGACGTGTACTCATTTACATACTGGCCCCTCCTCTCTCCAACCAGACGTGTACTCATTTACATACAGGCCCCTCCCCTTCCCAGTCCTCCTCTCTGCCACCAGACGTGTACTCATTTACATACTGGCCCCTCCTCTCTCCAACCAGACGTGTACTCATTTACATATAGGCCCCTCCCCTTCCCAGTCCTCCTCTCTCCCAACCAGACGTGTACTCATTTACATACAGGCCCCTCCCCTTCCCAGTCCTCCTCTCTCCCACCAGACGTGTACTCATTTACATATGTGTCATTTACATACGTGTACTCATTGACATACAGCACGACTCATGGAAGCATGTTCTTTTCTTTGTTTAGTACAAATGGCCATTCCAAGCTTTTCAAATCATACTGAGTCCCTCTCATGGACCCTTCACCCATGAACCCAAACACAACATACCATTTTTTTTACATTTTTTTCTTCACTTTTTTTTTTCTTTTTTTCAAAATCCACCCATGAACTAACATCGACGTGCTTTTCTTTTTTTTTTTTCCAAACCCACATTGAGAAACATGACAGAATGTTTGTTGTTTTTCCATATTTTTTTGATATTTTCTTCCGTTTTTTGTTCATTTTCTTCATCAAGGACAGATTATGTACATAGAGATGTTATACGTGCCACTGGCAGACCCAGTGGGATGCTGACATGGGACAGGGTCAACAGAAAAACAGCATGAGAGAGAGAGAGAGAGAGAATACAAGTGACTGAGACAGACAATAGGAGCACTGACCAAACGACCTGCTCTTGTGCTTGAGAGACGGAATCCATCATTATATTCAACAAGATGCACAAGTTGGTGTGTGTGTTCCGTCACACAGACGACCCAAAGAGCGACTACACTGCAGAGGGCGTCGGCAGTGACAAGACGCTGGAGTACAACACGTTCTGCTTTGAGATGACGGGGCCATTGAAACAGAGCTTCACACCATCTCAAAGTACTGGACACAAGAAGATGACAACAACAGACTCATTTCATACTGTATACCTTGTTACACTGTAGCAATCTGCCAGATATCACAGAGCACACCGTTAACTGTATCTGATGCCTCTTGCACAGTAGAGTTGGGGGTTATTGCTGGTTTGAAACAAAATCAAACAGAACACAATCGGACAACTTTTCGAACGTCGAGTATTTCCCCGCTTTTTTCGGATCACAGGAATAGTCAGGGTTCAACCGGGGGTAAAGCCGTCTCTCCGCGCAGCCTCGTTATGGCGGATTTGCATAATAGCCACCGTGTTTCGGTGGAGAAGGGAGATATCGGGGCTAAACACCTCCCACTGTTTGTGCTGTGCAGGGAAGTGGTGGGATAATTGTACCATGGGGGGTTGGTAGTAGTGCCCATGCCTGCATGTCGCAGGTACACACAGTGAGGGGAGCGCGCTGCACCAAGGCGAGGTTTGCCCTTGAAGAGGATTCCTGTCACGGGCAGGATTGAGTTTGATTTATGGGGGCCTTCAGTGGCTGGCAGGGAGAGACAGGTGGAGCCAGGCTCCTTCACTTAGCCAGCCACAGGTAACGGCTAATTACATCTTTATCTCCCGACGCTCTGGACGTGACGGGGGCGCGACTTACAGCCATGACCAGAGACTTGACATTGTTTTCCAATCGTTTATCTAGCCGGCCGGAGAGAAACACACTATGATATAAGTAGACAAATATGTTGTATATGTGTGTATAATACAGTTAACAGCATGATAAAAAAAAAAAAAAAAAAATACATACGTTACAAATTATACATTACATTATCATTGATTGCTCCTGATTTTGGATGAAAAGAATCCCTTGGGCTGTTTCAAATGTGTTTTTAAAAAGCTTGTCATGGCAAAATAGAGCACATCACTTCGAAAACTTTACAACTTTTTTCTTTTTTTAAGTAGTTCAATGGGTGTGACTTCTCAGAGTAAAGTACAAAAATTACCCCCCCCCCCACACGGCTCATTACCATCAGATTTTGTTCTCTTTTTTTTCTCACATGGAATATTACTATTCATAGTTATTCAAATACTTATTAACATCATCGTCTGTAGTATTATTAACACCTAAAAAGTAAAAGCAGGTAACCTTGCAGAGTTAAACGGACACAGTGCAGGGAGGAGGGAGGGAGGGAGGGGGGGAGGGAGGGGGAGTATGGACTCACAACAGGAACATCTCTAACCGGTACATGCTATCAACAAGCCACAAGGAGGAGGGATGGAGAGCCGGAGCTTTGAAGCAGAAGGTATGATGGTTGGTCACTGGACAGTCTCTTCCTGCTTCTGAAGGCTGGCGCAGAGTCCAGGCTGTGGTGACAGGTGTCGTTTTTGGCGCCAGGCAAATTGAGGTTGCTGGCGCGGCCTCGGTACTGCATATATTTACACTGGGGGAGGAGGAGGGGGGTGGGTGGAGGGAGGGAGCAGGTAACACCGTAGCGATGCAAAGGGCAACTAGACAAGAGCACGTTGAACAGGGGGTGGTGGTGGGTGGGTGGGGGGGTGTGGAGGAGGTGGGGTGTGGGTGGAGAAGGGGGTCTGAAAAGGATCAGGCGGTGACGGCGTCTTCTCACATGCGTAACCCCGCCCCCCCCCGCCCCGCCCCCCCGAGACCGGCGCCGTCACCGCCCCGCCCCTTTTGAGACATTTTGACATCATTCGTAGCAGACTGACCGCTACACGGTTTCAAAAATAAAAAAAGCCGTACATTGATGTGTGTGATCAAGAGGGTGACATGTCACATGGCCCCGGCGGCCATTTTGGACAATTTACCAAAAGGTCACATGACCGTCGGTATCTTTTTCATAAATATCCTCCACATTATTCTGATTTTTTTTAAGCATCATTTCCATAAGGCAAACATTGTAGGCGAGTCATTAGTAGATCTATATAACATAAATTATCATCCAGTTTGTTCGATTATCTTATTTTCTCATTGGTCACCGACACAATAATCATTACTATACATCAGGATCGGCCCAGGTGACACTAATGACAAAAACAGGTGTGGAGGAAAGTACCTCGTCAGACAGATCTGCAAGGTGTTCAGGGAGAGAGAGAGAGAGAGAGAGAGAGAGAGAGAGAGAGAGAGAGAGAGAGAGAGAGAAGAGCAAGACAGAGAGAGTAAGACAGACAGTGTGTGTGTGAGAGAGAGAGACAGACAGAGAGAGAGAGAGAGAGACAGACAGAGAGAGAGAGAGAGAGAGAGAGAGAGAGAGAAGAGCAAGACAGAGAGAGTAAGACAGACAGTGTGTGTGTGTGTGAGAGAGAGAGAGAGAGAGAAGTGATGATGATGGCGGTGCAGATGGGCTGGATTGGAAATTAAAGTGGGGGATCGGGGGGTAAAGTGGGTTTGATGCAATGAGTCAATGGCTCCTGGAATAATGCATATTCTTTTTGTTCACAGTGATGGGTTCGTAATTAAAGAATTTCATTTCCTTCTTCCTCCCGCTGAGGGGGACGGGGGTTGGGGGGGGGGGGGGTGTTCGGCGTTTAGGGACCATTCCGGGGCAAAGCTCTTTACACCTTCAGCAGAAGCGTAATGGAGAGGGACAACCAGACACCGATGCCCGCGCTCATCCCTGCGTGTAGGGCCACCCCTCGCCCGTATACCGCCCCCGGCCCTGGACGGAGAGAGAGAGGAGGGACCAAGACAAAGAGGAGAACAGTGAGAAGAAAGGGAGAGAGGAATCAACAAGAGACAAGTGTGTGGTCCTGTATAGTTCAATACACTGTAACTAGGGGTGCACCGATCATGTTTTTTGCCACCGATCACCGATTGCCGATCACCGATATATAAACTCCTCAAAGAAAGTTTGGAAACGTTATTTTAGGTCGATTATTTCTCCCCTTTAATAATACCAATTGGCATTGTATTTTATATCGTTGGAAAGCCTGATTAGTGATAGGGCTTTTTTTTTTATAAAAAAAATAAATAAAAAATAAATATATATATATATATATATATATATATAAAAATATCGGCAATCAGCCGATCGCATATTTGAGGTCAAAATCGGCCGATACAGATTGCTTGCCGATCGATCGGTGCACCCCTAACTGTAACCACTCATAACGACTTGTTTCAAGGTCAAGGCCGTGTGTGTTCATCTTAAATATCAATATAGTACTCGACAGTCGCGTGACACTTCGGTGCCGGAAGCATATTTCCCTGTTCATATTCTGCATTGAAATTTTGTTTATTAGCCATAATGTTGTAACCACCCAACTTAAGACTTACCACGCGCAAGCTACGGGTGAAACACTGGTATGTTCTTGTAGAAGCCACACATCTGTATGGATATCATCCTTGATTTTTTTATAAACACTTTTTATTCGATGTCATGGAGAAGTACTACACTACCCACAATCCTAAAGTGTAATATCGACATCTTTGATTGGTAGGGGTGTCACGATACACTCAGTTCACGATACGATACGTATCACGATACTGGGTTCACGATAACGATACGATACGATACGATTTTAACAATATTTTTTTAAACTTGAATAATGACAATATATGACTGGAAAAGTAGTATTTTATTTGAAATGCACAAATACAAAACATGCTGTTGTGGGAAATTGTTATTACAATAACAACTAGAAAAAACATGAGATTGGAGATAAGGCTTATCTTGAAATAGAATGAGTTACACCGTCACTTAGATTTACTTTGAACTAAAAGGTTTCTCAGCAGTATAAATTCTCATTATGCATCTTCAGTTTTTCTTCAAACTCAAACAACAAGACTTTTCTTAGTCTATTTTTTATGCATCTTCAGTTTTTCCTGTCAAGTAAACAGTTTTGCCAGAAACTCAATTGAATGGTTTCTCTCCTGTATAACTTCTCATGTGTCTCTTCAGAGACTTGTTCAACTGAACTACTTTCCACACATTGAACTTCAACAAACAAAGACGTTTCTTAGTCTATTAAAAAAAAAAAAAAATTGCGATATGAGATTTCATCTCAACGATACATATCGTGACGTTTTACTATCGCGAAATTTCGTGGGACGATATATTGTGACACCCCTATTGATTGGTGGAGCACGCTAGGCGAGGTTGGCTAACCACTGCACTAGTGAAATATCTCTGGCTAGACTACGTACGTACGTAATATAGGCTACAGTACAAAGGGCTCAAACGACCAAACTGAGTGAGTGAAAGTATTTTTGACGTTAACCATTTACGAGTTACGCTGCTCTCAATGCCAGCACCCGTTTTAAAATCCATTGCCCATTTCGTTCAGCAGTAAAGCAAGGAAATGTCGCTATATAATGTTAGCCATTGAGCTAAGCCATTGAGACCGCTGGTCCCGCTTACAGCCACTCAGAGTGCTCTCCCATTGGCTGAAACGCTCTGTCGCTCAATCATCCGCTAATCTGATTGGTCGCAATGGATTATGGGATGAAGAGTTCCTTCACTCTGAAAATATTATATGTACACACTCTTGTACCAAAGCCTTTTTCCCAAATTGTCAATGTTTTGTTAGTTTGTTTTTGCTCTGAATCAAATGTTTTATGGTCATGATTCTGTACGCTGGCTGGTTGGATTGATTCCAGCCTTAAAAACCTTTAAAAAAATAGTGGATGGGTTTGTCCATATTATTGAGGTCAGTGGTTCTGCACCAGTAAGAGTCCAACAAGTCCAACAACTCACTGACCAGCCAAAGAAAAATACCCCAAAGCGTACTTTGAAACAGGTAACTTCTGTAATTATTGTAAACAAATGAGCCAATAGTGGAGATGATTGGTAGCCTCTGTGGTATTGTTAGTGCTGCTAGTGATTTCTCGTAAACCTGTTGCTTCTTC
>NC_139640.1:11234739-11292239 GCF_964638095.1 Poromitra crassiceps | reverse complement strand
TGCTAGCCAAGTGTGAAGAGGTTAGGTGTTAGGAGGTTAGGTGTTAGGAGGTTAGGTGTTAGGAGGTTAGGTGTTAGGTGATGAGGACCCACCTGTGGTCGTCTCTGTACCACTCAAAGGCAGCTGTGGGCACAGCCATGGCCTCGCAGCGCAGGATGGCTGTTTTGCCCAGCTGGGCTGGCATGTTCTTCACATCTGTGATCATGGGCGGGTCTGAACAGAGAAGGAGGAGGAGGAGGAAGAGTCAGCAAAGCAGAAGGAGGGAATTCTGCAATTAGTAAACATCAGCATTAGCCGAGAGGTGGAGTCAGGGCGGCCGAGCGAACGTACGTAGTCCACAAGGTCGAAACCCCCCCGGCCGGAACACGATTAGGATGTATGAATTCATACATAATAAAACATCTATTTACATAGATCATGAATACATCATTTTGTTATCTGGTGGGAGGTGAATGATCCCCCACTGGGGCCATGCTGCACTGGTGATACAGAGAGGGGCCATGCTGCACTGGTGATACAGAGAGGGGCCATGCTGCACTGGTGATACAGAGAGGGGCCATGCTGCACTGGTGATACAGAGAGGGGCCATGCTGCACTGGTGATACAGAGAGGGGCCATGCTGCACTGGTGATACAGAGAGGGGCCATGCTGCACTGGTGATACAGAGAGGGGCCATGCTGCACTGGTGATACAGAGAGGGGCCATGCTGCACTGGTGATACAGAGAGGGGTCATGCTGCACTGGTGATACAGAGAGGGGCCATGCTGCACTGGTGATACAGAGAGGGGTCATGCTGCACTGGTGATACAGAGAGGGGCCATGCTGCACTGGTGATACAGAGAGGGGCCATGCTGCACTGGTGATACAGAGAGGGGCCATGCTGCACTGGTGATACAGAGAGGGGCCATGCTGCACTGGTGATACAGAGAGGGGCCATGCTGCACTGGTGATACAGAGAGGGGTCATGCTGCACTGGTGATACAGAGAGGGGCCATGCTGCACTGGTGATACAGAGAGGGGCCATGCTGCACTGGTGATGCAGAGAGGGGCCATGCTGCACTGGTGGTGCAGAGAGGGGCCATGCTGCACTGGTGATACAGAGAGGGGCCATGCTGCACTGGTGATACAGAGAGGGGCCATGCTGCACTGGTGATACAGAGAGGGGCCATGCTGCACTGGTGATACAGAGAGGGGCCATGCTGCACTGGTGATACAGAGAGGGGTCATGCTGCACTGGGGATACAGAGAGGGGCCATGCTGCACTGGTGATACAGAGAGGGGTCATGCTGCACTGGTGATACAGAGAGGGGTCATGCTGCACTGGTGATACAGAGAGGGGCCACGCTGCACTGGTGATACAGAGAGGGGCCATGCTGCACTGGTGATGCAGAGAGGGGCCATGCTGCACTGGTGATACAGAGAGGGGCCATGCTGCACTGGTGATACAGAGAGGGGCCATGCTGCACTGGTGATACAGAGAGGGGCCATGCTGCACTGGTGATACAGAGAGGGGCCATGCTGCACTGGTGATACAGAGAGGGGTCATGCTGCACTGGTGATACAGAGAGGGGCCATGCTGCACTGGTGATACAGAGAGGGGCCATGCTGCACTGGTGATACAGAGAGGGGCCATGCTGCACTGGTGGTGCAGAGAGGGGCCATGCTGCACTGGTGATACAGAGAGGGGCCATGCTGCACTGGTGATACAGAGAGGGGCCATGCTGCACTGGTGATACAGAGAGGGGCCATGCTGCACTGGTGATACAGAGAGGGGTCATGCTGCACTGGTGATACAGAGAGGGGCCATGCTGCACTGGTGATACAGAGAGGGGCCATGCTGCACTGGTGATACAGAGAGGGGCCATGCTGCACTGGTGGTGCAGAGAGGGGCCATGCTGCACTGGTGATACAGAGAGGGGCCATGCTGCACTGGTGATACAGAGAGGGGCCATGCTGCACTGGTGATACAGAGAGGGGTCATGCTGCACTGGTGATACAGAGAGGGGTCATGCTGCACTGGTGATACAGAGAGGGGTCATGCTGCACTGGTGATACAGAGAGGGGTCATGCTGCACTGGTGATACAGAGAGGGGCCATGCTGCACTGGGGATACAGAGAGGGGCCATGCTGCACTGGTGATACAGAGAGGGGCCATGCTGCACTGGGGATACAGAGAGGGGCCATGCTGCACTGGTGATACAGAGAGGGGCCATGCTGCACTGGTGATACAGAGAGGGGCCATGCTGCACTGGTGATACAGAGAGGGGTCATGCTGCACTGGTGATACAGAGAGGGGCCATGCTGCACTGGGGATACAGAGAGGGGCCATGCTGCACTGGTGATACAGAGAGGGGCCATGCTGCACTGGGGATACAGACAGGGGCCATGCTGCACTGGTGATACAGAGAGGGGCCATGCTGCACTGGTGATACAGAGAGGGGCCATGCTGCACTGGGGATACAGAGAGGGGTCATGCTGCACTGGTGATACAGAGAGGGGCCATGCTGCACTGGTGATACAGAGAGGGGCCATGCTGCACTGGTGATACAGAGAGGGGCCATGCTGCACTGGTGATACAGAGAGGGGCCATGCTGCACTGGTGATACAGAGAGGGGCCATGCTGCACTGGTGGTGCAGAGAGGGGCCATGCTGCACTGGTGATGCAGAGAGGGGCCATGCTGCACTGGTGGTGCAGAGAGGGGCCATGCTGCACTGGTGATGCAGAGAGGGGCCATGCTGCACTGGTGGTGCAGAGAGGGGCCATGCTGCACTGGGGATACAGAGAGGGGCCATGCTGCACTGGGGATACAGAGAGGGGCCATGCTGCACTGGGGATACAGAGAGGGGCCATGCTGCACTGGGGATACAGAGAGGGGCCATGCTGCACTGGTGGTGCAGAGAGGGGCCATGCTGCACTGGTGATACAGAGAGGGGCCATGCTGCACTGGTGATACAGAGAGGGGCCATGCTGCACTGGTGATACAGAGAGGGGCCATGCTGCACTGGTGGTGCAGAGAGGGCTACTCACAGTTGACGGTGACCTTGACCTTGCGCTTGTCGGGCGGGGCCACGCCGTTGTTGGTGATGCACTCGTAGTCTTCTCCTTGCTGCCTCTTGATCTCTGTGATGTCGAGGAACTCCCCGTCACTCACCAGCCCATCTGAAGGCACAGGGCAGAGGTCAAAAGGTCACTGTGGGTGACCCCACAGACTGCAAAACAAGCCTAACCCTATTGTCATCACTTAGGAGCACAAAACAAGACAACAAGACCCTTCTTCTTCGAGTTTGTTTCTAGTAGTTTTTTTGTCTGGAGTTGTAGACTACCACATGCTTCCTCCGATACATGTGCAGTCGCCACCCGTTTCTTTTCACCTGACAGCGAGGAGTTTCACCGGCAGGACATAGCACGTGGGAGGGATCACGCTATTCCCCTCAGTTCCCCTCCCCCCCCGAACAGGCAGCCGATCTGACCTAGAGGAGGCACTAGTGCAGCGACCAGGACACATACAGTACCCTTTAATCCCGGCTTCCCACCCGAAGATGTATGGACGCCCGGACAGGCCGGAGGTAACACGAGGGTTCGAACCTGCGACCCTTGTGTTGGTAGGCAGGGAATCTCCCCGGACGCCCTTCACGTTCACTACTTGAGATACTTGTGTTGTGAAGGAGAAGTGACAGCGAGCCAGATGAAACAGCACTAAGGATGAAACTCAGATAGCAAGATGATACCAGGCTTTACTGACTGGAGGATATTAAAGCACTGGGTGATTTCTCCAGTGCTGAAATCCAATACCAAGAGCCAAGAGCCATGTGTAGGTTCATGCGTAGGATGTCAAAGGCAAAAGCAAACTGACAGGATTGTCTTCACTGTCTTATTCACACATAAGGTGTATAGTTCTAACGCAGTAAAAAAAAAAAAGTATATAGTAGCTACTTGACAAAATGTGACAGATGGATTTTAATTACTGAGTCAACGTTCCTAGTCATTGGAAGAGACAAACGGCAAACTGTCTTGTATCTTTCTTCACCTGCTATGAATCCACTGACCTGTTTGTGTTGCTAACATCAGATCTGGGTCAAGTATTTGTAAATAATTATGATTTCTTGAAGCACCAGATTGATGGACGGTCTCATACTTCACCAAAAGTCACATGTCATTGGCATATTATCCAAGTGTATTGGCAACCAATATCGCCATTGTCTCTTAACACAAATTATAGTTACATTTTCACTATATATATATATATACTGTATATATATATATATTTCAATCATTCTTTTGTCCCATGACCTAAAAACTAAGGGCCTAAAGGCTGTTTTGTTGTGTTCAGTAAAGTAATGGGAAACGGTGATCTTGACTTGCACCACCAGGGGGCCGCTGGCTTGTTCATCATCACATGACGTTGTGAGAGGAACATTTGGCTGTTGTTCGGTGTTATTCGGGACCAAACTCCCAGGTGACCCCGGAAGCGAATTAGTCTGTGTCGCACTTCGCCGTTCCCTTCCTTTCCTCGGGGCAACACGTACGCGGCACACACAGCACACACACACACACACACACACACACACACACACACACACACACACACACACACACACACACACACACAGCACAGACAATCTCCGCAGAGGGGAGAGAGAGAGAGAGTTGAAGGGACGAGCTACTAGTGGAGGTTATTGCTTCTGCTTGCGAGGGGAATGGATGTTTTGGGCTTGTTATTAGAACGACAGTGACAGAGAGAGAGAGAGAGAGAGAGAGAGAGAGAGAGAGACAGAGAGCAAAGGGGGAGAGAGAGAGAGAAAGAGAGCGAGAGAGAGAGAGAGCGAGAGCGCCCCCTCCCTCTCCCCCTGTCTCCCTTCCACACGTCTCAGCAGCCAGCTGTCACGCAGCCTCTGAAACCATTAAGCCTTTTTTTCCTCCCCTTTACCCCATTAAAGAAGTCAGACTGTGGAACACGACATAATACATAATCTCCCCACTAACAAGGAAATACAGCTCTTCAATTGCTGTTCACTTTTCCCTTTCAAACACCCCCCCTCTACCCCTCTACCCCTCTACCCCCACCACTGCACCCAACGTCAGTCAGTGGACCTTTACTTTGTCACACAAACACACAGACACGCGCTTGTGTGTGATGTTGACACACACACACACACACACACACACACACACACACACACACACACACACACACACACACACACACAAGAAGGAGACACTAAACGGCACGATTATTCCTGTCAGAGATTAGCGCGGTGCTTCTAATTGAAGATTATACTGGAGGATTATTAGTGCGGCTACTGAGCTGGAGACGATTATTTGCAGCTGCGGCGGCAGTGGCACATGGTGGCACACACAGTGGCACATGGTGGCACATGGTGGCACACACAGTGGCACATGGTGGCACATGGTGGCACACACAGTGGCACATGGTGGCACACACAGTGGCACATGGTGGCACACACAGTGGCACATGGTGGCACACACAGTGGCACACGGTGGCACATGGTGGCACACACAGTGGCACATACAGTGGCACATGGTGGCACACGGTGGCACACAGTGGCACACGGTGGCACACGGTGGCACACAGTGGCACACAGTGGCACACACAGTGGCACACACAGGCACACAGTGGCACACGGTGGCACACGGTGGCACACAGTGGCACACGGTGGCACACGGTGGCACACAGTGGCACACACGGTGGCACACAGTGGCACACAGTGGCACACACAGTGGCACACCGTGGCACAGGCTGAGCAGTCACAGCGGCGGCTGCTTGTGCCACCCCGCCCGACATTCCATGAGTCTAATAAATATAGCTCCCCTGTGACAGGCGGAGCACCCCAACACTGCACCGCGGGGGGAGCCAGAGTGGCACAGAGGGGACAGAGAGAGAGAGAGAGAGAGAGAGAGAGAGAGAGAGAGAGAGAGAGAAAAGATAGGATCAGACAACTAGCAGGGGAGAAATTACACAGACAAGGTTGTTATCGATGACTTCCGAGAAATAAAACGGACAAAGAGAGAAATGAGAAGAAATTGAGCGCGGGAGAGTGCGTTACAGACGACACAGAGAGAGTGGTAGTTGGTGGGGGGGAGAGATGTGTGAGAGAGAGACTATGTGTGAAAAAGATGCATAGATAGAGAGATAATATATTTGTACAGAGAGAGAGAGAGAGAGAGAGAGAGAGGAGAGAGAGAGAGAGAGAGAGAGAGAGAGAGAGAGAGAAGGAGAGAGAGTTGGGTATTTTGATGTGTGCTGAGTTAGTGCCTTTTTCAGGGACTTTTGATTCTCAGCAAGTATGTAGTAGTATAACAAGTATAGTGTAAAATCCAAGTATAGTAGGCTATATAAGTACAACATCTATTTATTAATATATGTATCGTAAACCCTGGTACATTTGTAAATATGTAAATTTTAACCTGAGTATAATGACAATAAAGCGCATTCTGATTCTGAAGTATGTGATGCAACATGTCAGCTCTCCTCTCTCTCCTCTTCTCCGCGTCTCTCTCCCCGGAGATTCCTGGAGCTCACCTCTCTCCACTCTGGTGGGAGATCACATCCGACGCTAGCCGCCCCCCCGGCGCCCCTACAACGCTCTGTAAAATACAGCTCCATCACCCCTACAACGCTCTGTAAAATACAGCTCCATCACCCCTACAACGCTCTGTAAAATACAGCTCCATCACCCCTACAACGCTGTGTAAAATACAGCTCCATCACCCCTACAACGCTCTGTAAAATACAGCTCCATCACCCCTACAACACTCTGTAAAATACAGCTCCATCACCCCTACAATGCTCTGTAAAATACAGCTCCATCACCCCTACAACGCTCTGTAAAATACAGCTCCATCACCCCTACAACGCTCTGTAAAATACAGCTCCATCACCCCTACAACGCTGTGTAAAATACAGCTCCATCACCCCTACAACGCTCTGTAAAATACAGCTCCATCACCCCTACAACGCTGTGTAAAATACAGCTCCATCACCCCTACAACGCTCTGTAAAATACAGCTCCTTCACCCCTACAACGCTCTGTAAAATACAGCTCCATCACCCCTACAACGCTCTGTAAAATACAGCTCCATCACCCCTACAACGCTCTGTAAAATACAGCTCCATCACCCCTACAACACTCTGTAAAATACAGCTCCATCACCCCTACAACGCTCTGTAAAATACAGCTCCATCACCCCTACAACGCTCTGTAAAATACAGCTCCATCACCCCTACACCGCTCTGTAAAATACAGCTCCATCACCCCTACAACGCTGTGTAAAATACAGCTCCATCACCCCTACAACGCTCTGTAAAATACAGCTCCATCACCCCTACAACACTGTGTAAAATACAGCTCCATCACCCCTACAACGCTGTGTAAAATACAGCTCCATCACCCCTACAACGCTCTGTAAAATACAGCTCCATCACCCCTACAACGCTCTGTAAAATACAGCTCCATCACCCCTACAACGCTGTGTAAAATACAGCTCCATCACCCCTACAACGCTCTGTAAAATACAGCTCCATCACCCCTACAACGCTGTGTAAAATACAGCTCCATCACCCCTACACCGCTCTGTAAAATACAGCTCCATCACCCCTACAACGCTCTGTAAAATACAGCTCCATCACCCCTACAACGCTCTGTAAAATACAGCTCCATCACCCCTACAACGCTGTGTAAAATACAGCTCCATCACCCCTACAACGCTGTGTAAAATACAGCTCCATCACCCCTACAACGCTGTGTAAAATACAGCTCCATCACCCCTACAACGCTCTGTAAAATACAGCTCCATCACCCCTACAACGCTGTGTAAAATACAGCTCCATCACCCCTACAACGCTCTGTAAAATACAGCTCCATCACCCCTACAACGCTGTGTAAAATACAGCTCCATCACCCCTACAACGCTCTGTAAAATACAGCTCCATCACCCCTACAACGCTCTGTAAAATACAGCTCCATCACCCCTACAACGCTGTGTAAAATACAGCTCCATCACCCCTACAACGCTCTGTAAAATACAGCTCCATCACCCCTACAACACTCTGTAAAATACAGCTCCATCACCCCTACAACGCTCTGTAAAATACAGCTCCATCACCCCTACAACGCTGTGTAAAATACAGCTCCATCACCCCTACACCGCTCTGTAAAATACAGCTCCATCACCCCTACAACGCTCTGTAAAATACAGCTCCATCACCCCTACACCGCTCTGTAAAATACAGCTCCATCACCCCTACAACGCTCTGTAAAATACAGCTCCATCACCCCTACAACGCTGTGTAAAATACAGCTCCATCATCCCTACAACGCTCTGTAAAATACAGCTCCATCACCCCTACAACGCTCTGTAAAATACAGCTCCATCACCCCTACAACGCTCTGTAAAATACAGCTCCATCACCCCTACAACGCTCTGTAAAATACAGCTCCATCACCCCTACAACGCTCTGTAAAATACAGCTCCATCACCCCTACAACGCTGTGTAAAATACAGCTCCATCACCCCTACAACGCTCTGTAAAATACAGCTCCATCACCCCTACAACGCTGTGTAAAATACAGCTCCATCACCCCTACAACGCTCTGTAAAATACAGCTCCATCACCCCTACAACGCTCTGTAAAATACAGCTCCATCACCCCTACAACGCTCTGTAAAATACAGCTCCATCACCCCTACAACGCTCTGTAAAATACAGCTCCATCACCCCTACAACGCTCTGTAAAATACAGCTCCATCAAGCACTTAGGGCTTCTGAAGGAGCCTGACTCCTGAGCAGCACAGATAGTTGGATTGCACCTGAGAAGAGAGCCAGGTGTTTGAATGAAAGGGAAGCAGGATCATGGGGTCAGGCCTGCCCTACAGCACTGTGAGCCTGCCTCCATCATCACTGTGAGCCTGCCTCCATCATCACTGTGAGCCTGCCTCCATCATCACTGTGAACCTGCCTCCATCATCACTGTGAGCCTGCCTCCATCATCACTGTGAGCCTGCCTCCATCATCAGGGAGCTAGATTACTCATCTTAACCCTTTCCACTACAAAACCCACAGTCCAGGCGGAGAGGGGTTGTTAGAATCTTGAAACACGAGGCTTGGCGTCTCGGTAGTGTAGCGGTAAAAGCAATCCATTTACATACGTAATGTAATATTACATATATTATATATTATTACATATTACGTAATACATATACGTATATTACCGCAGCGGTGATAGAAGAGAGCCCGAAAAGAGATAAGCATACAGACGTTTGGGCAGCAGCCCTTTTTCAGCGTGTGAAATGGCAATAATACACAGGTGATTCACAGGTGGGCATGAGCACGTTATTTGATTTCTATGCATGACAGCCTCACATCTCTCTCTCTCTCTCCCTCTCCCCATCTAGGCTATCTTTTCGCTGTCCCTCTTTCTCTCTCACTCTAGTCCCTTTCACTCTCTCTCACTCTAGTCCCTCTCAGTGAAGGAGGAAGCTGCTGACGTGACGCTGTGGTCTTACGGGCATGACCACACCTCCTCAATGCTTTTGGGCATAAACACGCCTATACGGAGATGTGCGCCGAGATGACGTGAAGCGCAGCGGGCCGACACGCCCACAATTAGGGCTTTGCGCGGCGCTATTCCAGCGCAAAACGGGCGCTAACGCAAAATTACCGCCGTTGGGAGGATAGAGCCCTAAGAGTTGGAGAAGTTTCAAGTCCCCCCTGGGTTCATTGCTTTTGGTGCTCCTTAAATGCCCTCCTTTTCTTGTAGGCCTGAGGATAAAGGCCTCACCTTCATCCTGCAAGTCACTACTGAGGGCTTCCCCTCCCCTCCAGCCAAAACATCTCGGGGCAGTAAGAAACCTGCTGGGGGCCAGCCCAGCAGCCTTGTCTGATACTCTGCTCTTCTGTCGCACTCCTCATCTCCTCTGCTCTCTCCAACATTGAACCCTTTGTCATTTCTGTAGCTGCCATATAAATCTGGGGAACATTGACAGTGTAGTGGGAACATTGGCGGTGGGAACATTGACGGTGCATGATCTTGTGTGAGGCACTGTGGTGCTCTCACGTCATGACTGATCTGCTGACTGAATGACACACAGAGGGCTTGAATGCATGATCGGAATGACAGACGATTAGATCCGAGGCTATCACAGCATATTCTTTCCTTTTTATTTACTATTTTGAGTCAATAAAACATGTGTCGCCTCAGACGCCCGGGCCTGACGACAGCACTGTGTCGGGCTGAGACAGAAGAGAAGGAACACTATAGCGTGTTGTTTGGAAGAGCTAAGGGACCGAAAGGTGCCTGAGTTCAGTAGGTAGTGTCAGTGTGTATGTGCACGTAGTGTCAGTGTGTATGTGCACGTAGTGTCAGTGTGTATGTGCACGTAGTGTCAGTGTGTATGTGCATGTAGTGTCAGTGTGTATGTGCATGTAGTGTCAGTGTGTATGTGCACGTAGTGTCAGTGTGTATGTGCATGTAGTGTCAGTGTGTATGTGCATGTAGTGTCAGTGTGTATGTGCACGTAGTGTCAGTGTGTATGTGCATGTAGTGTCAGTGTGTATGTGCATGTAGTGTCAGTGTGTATGTGCACGTAGTGTCAGTGTGTATGTGCACGTAGTGTCAGTGTGTATGTGCATGTAGTGTCAGTGTGTATGTGCATGTGCATGTAGTGTCAGTGTGTATGTGCACGTAGTGTCAGTGTGTATGTGCATGTGCATGTAGTGTCAGTGTGTATGTGCATGTAGTGTCAGTGTGTATGTGCGTGTAGTGTCAGTGTGTATGTGCATGTAGTGTCAGTGTGTATGTGCACGTAGTGTCAGTGTGTATGTGCATGCAGTGTCAGTGTGTATGTGCACGTAGTGTCAGTGTGTATGTGCATGTAGTGTCAGTGTGTATGTGCACGTAGTGTCAGTGTGTATGTGCATGTAGTGTCAGTGTGTATGTGCATGTAGTGTCAGTGTGTATGTGCACGGGGGGCAACGTGCAGCCACCCCGTCCGCGTGCACATTCATCTCCGCGTGTTGCAAAGCCGCCGCATTCATTCACTCACGCTAACGTCTGCGTGCGTCTGTTGTGTGTTTTAACGGATGGGGCTTTGGGGCGATAAGAGGCTGACGCGCGGCTGCGTTAGATTGAAGGAGACAGAACGCCTGTATGTGTCTGAGTGTGAGAGAGGGTCAGCTGATGGATGCCGGCGAGAGCGAATGGGCGCGGCAGATCGTATCTGCGATTTGGCCGAGATGAAGAGAGGGGGCGGCAGGAACAAACGGGTGTGTGGAGCAGCATCGCTATCGCCATCTCTCTCTCCGTGAGCGAGTCTGACTGTCGAGGAGCTGCAGGAGTCCAGGATGGGAGGAGGGGAGGTTGCAGGTCTGTGTCTCACCTCTCTCCCTCCCACCTCTCCACAACGACACACAATCCTCCCAACCTCTGCCCATCCTCTCCTCCTCCTCACCCCCCCACCGCTTCTCCATACAGTCTCTGAGTAATGGGGACAGATGGCTGGCATCTTCTTGCTGTTTCGTTGGGCTCCTACACCCCCCCCCCCCCCCACACACACACACACACACACACGTTTCTCCACCGCCCCTGGTCTCCTGAAACTGATGGCTTGGTTGCGGAGACTCCCGCAGAATAGCAATGCGGCCCCTATCTCTGTCTGCAAACTGAGGGGGTTATGTGGGACGAGAGAGGACGGGTGGTGCAGGGGCGGAGAGAGAGAGAGAGGGAGGGAGGATTATTGCTGACAGAGGAGAAACGCTGTAGGGTTGCAAGCGAGGACAACTACACAGAGTTGTGTGCGTGTGACAGAGAGAGAGAGAGAGTCAGAGAGAGAGAGTCAGAGAGAGAGAGAGAGAGAGAGAGAGAGCAGGTGTGCGTGCGTGCATGCTTTACTGGTTTCTTTTTCCTCTGGTGTGCTTGTGAGTGGGTGTGTGTGTGTGTGTGTGTGTTCAGTACTGGCTTGTCTCTGGCCTGAGGTACGGTCGGGGTAGTTCAGGTTCACAGCAGACAGCAGCCGGGTAGCGAAGGACACAGCATCCACACAGCACAGCACAGCACAGCGCGCTAACCCAGCCAGGGACGAGCTAGCCCCTGAGCTAGCCCAAAGCTGTGCTTCAATACAGCAGTATAGTAGCGTGTACATTTATTAGGCTTATAGTGGGCGGCATTAGAGGCTATAATGACATTGTGCACAGTGGTTGTTCAAGCTGACCTATTTTATTATCTCTTGTCTTGTTTGTGCTTTTGATCTGTGTTGCTGCTGCTGCCTGTAGCCAAGAACATTTCGACCCATACTGATGTGCTGCGTAGCCATAAAGAACTCTGTGACTTTAACAACGCATCTGACAACACTGATACACTGCCAGCCTCACAAAGTAAGTCGTTTATTTGATGATATTAAAAGCAATGAGCGCGAAAAAGTGTGAAATTAACGCTCCTCATTCTGACCTCTCGCTGGAGCTCATCAGTTTGCATTTAAAATCTCCAATCCAAGATAATTGAACATTTTTAGGGTTTATAAAATCTAATTTGCAGTTTCTTCACGTCCTCCTCTAAGATAATAACGCTCAATCTTTTTGGCTTGTGAAACCTTCAAATAAAGCCATGCCTACTCGCGACCCTTTGCCAGAAGCGTTCAGAAGTGTTTATTAGTTTATTATTAGTTTATTATTATTATGATGAGAGGACAGGCTGAAAACAACAAGAACAGAAGCAAAAACACTGCCTAACAAATATGACACAATATGAGATATGTATAAAGAATCCTGCGACCCTAAAAGTATATTGTGACCCTGGAAGGTTCCCAAACCCCAGGTTGAGAACCACAAACTCTAAGATGCTGATGGAGGCCATTTACACCTGGCGTTAACATGTGGTTTCTGCCATCAGATTGCAATCAGATTGTCTTTGATCACTTCAGCCTGATTCCATTTACACCTGGCGTTAACATGCATTTTCTGCAATCTGATCACAGAAAACGCATGTTAGCGCCAGGTGTAAATGGCCTAATAGATGTTCAGAGTATGTTCAGATGTCATAGAACCCCAAAGGCAGGTGTGTTCCTCGATAACATCTTTGCAGGTTTAGACAAATAGGCAATAATAGGGACTGGATCAGCCAATTACAGGACGGTCCCACTATCCACCACACTAGCGTACCACCACACTAGCGTACCACCACACTAGCGTACCACCACACTAGCGTACCACCACACTAGCGTACCACCACACTAGCGTACCACCCAATACAAAAATAGCTTCTACTGTACATTTGACAGTCCAGTATCTGTTGTAGAAATGCTCCTGTCTCAGGGTCGCTGGCATGCTGTATTCTCTGAACAAAGGGGAGCAATCCGCTCCTTGATGTGTCTGCCTGTCCAAATATGCATTTATGACTAATAACTCATACCATTAATTATACGTATGCACTTATAGCTTATTGATTATTAAATGCCAATTAGGGGTGGGGGGAAAAAATCGATACACCATAGTATCGCGATATTTTGCCTGACGATATTGTATCGATATTTGGACGCCAAGTATCGATATAAAAAATATAAAAAAAATGCGGGCCATGCCATGCCAGGCCACTGGGCATCTGCCCAAAGCGCCCGATGTTGCAGGCCGCGCCTGCAGTGGTGCATTGAGTCCAGAGAAGCTTAAAGTCCCTGGAAACCAAAATCCACAAAAACGTTCTAACTATGTTATTTAGGGTCTTATGTTAGTAATTGTGTGTCTCAGAAATTATTATACATTACTTTCAACCCAAAGCCTTAAAATCAACACTTTTCTACAAGATTCTACAAGGTACTTCCTCATTGAAGAGAGCAGTGCGCGAGGTGCTAAAATGCAGGAGCTTATGACGTCATAAGCTCTATATAACCTTTGTACACGTGCGCAACCCGCCCTACTGTGTGTGTGTGTGTGAGTAACCCCGCGTCACCAGGCTGTGTCGAGCGCCATGCTGCCCGCTCTCCCCCCCTCCCTCCCACCAGTCCCGAGAGAGAGAGAGAGAGAGAGAGAGAGAGAGAGAGAGAGAGAGAGAGAGAAAAGAGGCAGCACAGCGCCCGACACACAGAGTGGGAGGGAGACAGACAGACACTGAAGCCACTTCTTAACAGCGAGCGCTGTGGGGGCAAAGAACGGACAGAGATCTCTTCCTCTCAGTACGCTATGTGCGGAGCAACGCGCGAACACACACACACACACACACACACACACACACACACACTCACCCAATCTCTCTTATCTTCTCTCTCTCTCCTTCTCTCCCTCTCTCTCCGAGAGAGCGGTCTCCTCCGAGAGAGAGAGACAGAGAGAGAAATTTCCCTGCTGCAGACGGGACACGCCCACACAGTCCGCGGGAGAAAATACACTCTAAAAACTAATTGATTCTCATGACTTTTGCCATGACTGTCAAACCTAAATTTATATACTTTGCGACGTTCATCATCGTTCAAATTTGGCTGGTGGCTTATTAACATAGGGTCCTGTGATGTGATGAACTCAAAATGCTAAATAATAAAGAAATATTTCTGGTTTCCAGGGACTTTAATAATGTAGCCTCATGTGGGGCAAAAACAAAAACAACTGCATGTTTCACTTCCGGTGAGGTCAAGGAAAAGGTAGGAAAAGGAGTTAGACAATATTATTGAAATATCGCAATATTCAATATATCGCAATATTCAATATATTGCAATATCGGCGATATCGCAATACTATCGTATCGTGACTCAAGTATCGTTTTAGTATCGTATCGTGGACATCTGGTGATTCCCACCCCTAATGCCAATGGAACTTTAATTTGATTGTATATCAGTATCTGTGGTGAAATGATAACCAGTGTGAATGTTGCATGGAAATGACAGCAAAAGTAAACATGAAAGATTCACAAGAAACAATGTATTCTACAACAAGAGTCCAAAAGTGACATGTTTTCTAGGCTGCACACAATGCTCACAATTAGTAAGCTACACTCAGTAACGTTGAGTCATGACGTAGTAATATTCAGTAACGTTGAATCATGACGTAGTAATATTCAGTAACGTTGAATCATGACGTAGTAATATTCAGTAACGTTGAATCATGACGTAGTAATATTCAGTAACGTTGAATCATGACGTAGTAATATTCAGTAACGTTGAATCATGACGTAGTAATATTCAGTAACGTTGAGTCATGACGTAGTGATATTCAGTAACATTGAATCATGACGTAGTAATATTCAGTAACGTTGAATCATGACGTAGTAATATTCAGTAATGTTGAATCATGACGTAGTAATATTCAGTAACGTTGAATCATGACGTAGTAATATTCAGTAACGTTGAATCATGACGTAGTAATATTCAGTAACGTTGAATCATGACGTAGTGATATTCAGTAATGTTGAGTCATGACGTAGTAATATTCAGTAACGTTGAATCATGACGTAGTAATATTCAGTAACGTTGAATCATGACGTAGTGATATTCAGTAACGTTGAGTCATGACGTAGTGATATTCAGTAACGTTGAATCATGACGTAGTAATATTCAGTAACGTTGAATCATGACGTAGTAATATTCAGTAATGTTGAATCATGACGTAGTAATATTCAGTAACGTTGAGTCATGACGTAGTAATATTCAGTAACATTGAGTCATGCCGTAGAAATATTCAGTATGCAGCAATTTGCATGCCAAGCTAATACCCAGATATCCTGTCACTTTCCCAGAGCGGCACACTTACTATTCTAGTGAATCCTAACACTTAGCCTGCCTGCCATCGAATCTCTACAAGCCACTGAATAGTTAATGAAGTGACTTTGGAAATCAGTGGTGACAGACGCCGCAACAGATAGGGAATAAAATGCTGTGTGGCAATCAAAATGAATTTTACTTCATTTATCAATGCGTCTACCACCCCGGACTAGATTTGATATTCGACATGACAATGATGGAAGCTAAAAATAACTGATCTAATGACAAACATTGGCTGTTAGTGTCAGTTGGCATCGTGATGGCGGATGACAGGGAGGATGAAGACAGATGCCGATGATTACGGCCGGCGCGTTGGGGATAATTACGTGTTAATGTGTGGGTATTTGGGACAAAACATTGGGACATAAGGAAAATATGGGAGAATGAATCTGAGACGGGGGACAGACTAAGCAGCTGGGTGGAAGGATGATGGCGCAGCAATGGGAGATAGGCTAAAGACGGGGACAGGAACAGAATGCTGAAGAGATAAAAAGAGACAAGACGTTGAGAGACAGGACAGGAGTTAGGGGACGAATGAGAAGATAACAGTGAAGCTGTGTAGGGCCAAGTGATTTCCGCAATGCAGGAAAAAATCACACCCAGGTGAGAAGTAAGAGGTGCAGGTTTTGCAGGTCGGGTTATCAGTGATGTCATAAACATTGTGACATCATCAGTCACCACTGGCCCAAGCGATGATCGACACCAATCAGTCACATCACTCGATGATTGTGGGGCATGACATCTTCAGTGGGTATGACATCATCAGTTGGCATCATTTTCATGCTCAGTTGATGGATTGTGTTTGTTTACTAATATATGACATCATCAGTCACCACTGGCCACCACTAGACAATGATGACAATGACGTCATCGTTCTGGCCACAAATGTACTATTGTGGGGCTCAGGCCCACAGGACACTGAGGCCATAACGAATGGAAGGATGGACACACAAAGTCACTTATAGACGTGGCTGCACCGCTTAAAAATGGTCGAGTTTGGTCAAAATTGAATCAATTGTAAAACATGGAATAATGCAGAATTTTGCGTAACTTGGCTGAAATGGATAAAACTATGCATACTTATCAACATCAAAAGTAGATCTAATTATTGTAGTAACCCAAATGATTTCATAGATACAGTCGGTCTGTGTGGGAACGCACACAAAATGTTACTACGGCTGGCGCGCGAGACTAGACGGTGGGGGGAAAAACCCCATATATCTCAATGGGATGACTCACCAAAAGACGGTGCTACGGCTCCACACTACAGGATTGGGGATTCAACAGCAGGTACATAGACTGTCTGTTCAGATGTGCCTTTACTGCCGTGGTTGAATCCCCGATCCTGTCTGCCTGGGCTGGGCTAGAAGCTAAACGCTAACTATGCGGAATGGGGAGGACGGTAGGATTTCCCCCACCCTGACCACGCCCCCAGCCAGCTACCCCAGCGTCTATGACGAGACATCGCCTCAATCTATACAGTAATTGTAAAATAGGCCTAAAGAAATAATCCCGTTTTCGATTGGGGGGTCGGTCTTGCATGGGACCCTTACGTCCCCTCTCAACTTGGTTTTCACTTTGACAAACATGTTGAAGAAGCTATAAAATAAATAACATTGATTTCATAATGGCCCTAACAAGGTCTCTGAGGACAAATAGCAAACAAGAACCGGTGGGTAGCTTACATTTCTGGTCCTTCCAGGTGACGGTGGGCTCCGGCCGGCCCACTGCGAGGCAAAAGAGGTTCACGTTCTCCCCCTCGTTCACCGACACGTCTCGGGAGATGTTGACGATTCTGGCCGGCACTGGAAAACAAGACCGGGGCTTATTAGACTATTATGACCTTAAAATCCCCTTTTTATTTCATGAATTATTGATAAGGTATAGCCTCGCTCGCAGCCTATTAAACAGTTTCAAGTATGATGCAAATTGCTGGGCTTCAGACGGATGAAACAGGCAGTCTTCTGATTAATGATCAACGCTCGATGAACTGTGCCACAGTAATGTCTGACCGTCTCCTTCAAATGCAGCATTTTAAATATATTTATCAATGCCCTGGTCTGACATCTACATCTTGAAAGATGGCTTTAAAGAACAGAAGGAGGGACATGTTTGTAATTGGAAGGCATGGAGGTTAAGTAAATGACCACCATCGAATAGTGTTTTGCTCCAAACTCCCATAGTTGCGCTGGGGGCAGTAGTATTCATGTCGTTAGTTGTGCTGGGGGCAGTAGTATTCATGTCGTTAGTTGTGCTGGGGGCAGTAGTATGCATGTCGTTAGTTGTGCTGGGGGCAGTAGTATGCATGTCGTTAGTTGTGCTGGGGGCAGTAGTATTCATGTCGTTAGTTGTGCTGGGGGCAGTAGTATGCATGTCGTTAGTTGTGCTGGGGGCAGTAGTATGCATGTCGTTAGTTGTGCTGGGGGCAGTAGTATTCATGTCGTTAGTTGTGCTGGGGGCAGTAGTATTCATGTCGTTAGTTGTGCTGGGGGCAGTAGTATGCATGTCGTTAGTTGTGCTGGGGGCAGTAGTATGCATGTCGTTAGTTGTGCTGGGGGCAGTAGTATGCATGTCGTTAGTTGTGCTGGGGGCAGTAGTATGCATGTCGTTAGTTGTGCTGGGGGCAGTAGTATTCATGTCGTTAGTTGTGCTGGGGGCAGTAGTATGCATGTCGTTAGTTGTGCTGGGGGCAGTAGTATGCATGTCGTTAGTTGTGCTGGGGGCAGTAGTATGCATGTCGTTAGTTGTGCTGGGGGCAGTAGTATGCATGTCGTTAGTTGTGCTGGGGGCAGTAGTATGCATGTCGTTAGTTGTGCTGGGGGCAGTAGTATGCATGTCGTTAGTTGTGCTGGGGGCAGTAGTATGCATGTCGTTAGTTGTGCTGGGGGCAGTAGTATGCATGTCGTTAGTTTGATAACAAGATGAGCGTTGAATTTAAATGGCCCATTATCATTGTTTTTAATGAGCTTGGCCATGAGATGCTGTTTGTTTTGTTTTGTTTTGCAGGACATCTTGAGGATCCCTCCCAGAGATACTGTAGCTTGCCGGAGCCGGATGCTTGTAGTGATGAAGCACAGACTGGAGCCACGGCGAGGCTGCTCCTGCTGGATGTGCTGTCTTGGGGGTGTCATACTTTTGTGTGATATCATCTTGGACTCAAGTCTATATGGTCGTCTGTGCCGAGCCTTGGCCCGACACACAAGAGCTTTTGTTTGGCTGCAGCGCTATGTGAACAATCTGCTGGTGAGAGGCTGAACTGCTATAGCTGATATAGCCCCTTTGATATTTTGCATTTTCATTCTGCCAGCTGTGTATTACTGCAATATGCACACTTCACAATATACATAACAATTGACACATGCAATACATCACGTCACTCAGGATCAGTCCAACTCTCATTCACTTAGCTGCTGCCTTTATGACCAAGAGCCTGGACCTAGCTGTCAGTTGTTTAGTCAGGTGGTTGGACAGCCCCCCTATAGCTCACACAACCACACACACACACACACACACACACACACACACACACACACACACACACACGTCCTCCACTTCTATCTGACCTGCTTCACCCCAATCCCTGCCAATAAACAAGAGTAAGCCTAATAGACCTATACAGTAGTAGAGGCAATAAGTGGGGTTGGACTCAGATTTCTGATGTCACCAGGGAATGCAAATGTCTTCTCAGTTATCCATCACCTGCACTAGCTTTACTGTAACCACACACACACACGCACGCACGCACGCACGCACACACGCACACACACACACACACACACGCACACACACACCTAAGCTACCATATAAAACATCAACCTGAACCTCCACCACGGCGTGGTGTTACGTTTATGCGTTTCGAACTTAGGCGCCTTTTGTGATTGGCTACCCCCATAGCCACGCCCCCTTTTGTTTCTCAGTTGGCCCGTTAACCTCCTTGTCTACACAGGTTGGTGGTGTTACGTGAATCCATGTGGAAGTTAAGCCTTTTTAGGATTGGCCATGCCCATTGTGTTAGCCACGCCCACTGCCCCAGAAGCCTTTTGGCTAGTGGGCGTGGCAAGTTATTCCATTTGTTCTTGGCCCATGGCCAGCCTTTCTAACACGTTTTGTGCTGCTACGTGAATCTGTTTGGAAGTTAGGCACCTTTTTGTGATTGGACACGCCCACTGCCACACCTGCTGTTGGCCAGTGGGCGTGAAAAGTTAAACACGTCTAAGTTGGGCCATGACCTACTTTTCTGACCAGTTTAGTGCTAATCCATTCAAAACTTTTTGAGATATCCTGCAGTCAAACAGACACAGACAGACAGACAGACAGACAGAGAGACAGAAAGACAGAGAGACAGACAGACAGAGAGACAGACAGACAGACAGACAGACAGAGAGGGAGACAGAGAGACAGACAGAGAGACAGAAAGACAGACAGACAGACAGACAGAGAGGGAGACAGACAGAGAGACAGATAAGACAGACATACAGACAGAGAGATAGACAGACAGACAGAGAGACAGACAGATAGAAAGACAGACAGACAGAGAGACAGAGCGATAGACAGACAGAGAGACAGACAGAAACACAGACAGAGAGACAGACAGAGAGGGAGACAGACAGAGAGACAAACAGAGAGACAGACAGACAGAGAGGGAGACAGACAGACAGACAGAGAGACAGACAGACAGACAGACAGACAGAGAGGGAGACAGACAGACAGACAGACAGAGAGGGAGACAGACAGACAGACAGACAGACAGACAGAGAGGGAGACAGACAGACAGACAGAGAGACAGAGAGGGAGACAGACAGACAGACAGACAGACAGACAGACAGACAGAGAGACAGAGAGACAGAAAGACAGACAGACAGACAGACAGAGAGACAGACAGACAGACAGACAGACAGAGAGGGAGACAGAGAGACAGACAGACAGACAGAGAGACAGACAGACAGAGAGACAGACAGACAGACAGACAGACAGACAGACAGACAGGGCTAAAAACATAACCTCGCTCCCACCAAAGGCCCGGCCAACTCCGTGGCGGAGGTAATAACTACTGGGACCTGTGCTTGCTTTTGATATCACCACCCACCATAAATACTGTACTGGAACATCATAAAAAATATAAAACTAATAACACGTCTGTCATGCACATTTAATTATGATAAAAATAGAGCATTAAAACATCATCATCCAACTTAATTGCTTCCCTGGTGTTACACCGTAACCTCCTACTGAAGACAGCACTATAGACAAGTTTCCTGGGCACTTCCGGTTTGCTTCCGGACTCGGCCGCGATCGTGTCTGTCGGTTCCGGTGTTTGTGAATACGGAGAAGCGGAACGTACTACCGTAGTAGCCATAGCGACCGCCGAAAAAAAGCAAACTTGGGATCATTCTGCGAGTCTCCTATCTAATGAAAGAGTGTCTATCCCACACCCGTTGACACTGGACACATGGGAAGATAATATGTGTAAATGGCCGAACGTAACTACAGGCAGGATTATAGCGTATTTTGAGGAATCAATGGCGGTGGATGGCAACGCGATGAACAATCTCAAAAGCTCCGAAGCGTACCAATATCTCCACAGCAACAAAGTAGGTCGGGTATGTTGTAACGCTATGTATTTCATCAAATTACCCCCGTTGTGAATGAATATTACGGCTATTATTCCAGTGTTGTCATTAAGAGGCCGATTTCGCAGCAAGAATATTTAATCGGTCGGCACGTCGTTCTCGGTAAGGACGCTTTCGTTATTGAAACAGACAACATGCATGCACACTCCTACTGTAGCCTATCTATCTGCATTTGCAGACATTCATGAACCCATATCTTCTGGACATTGCCTTGATGAAAAAACAACGCAGCTAAAAGTAATAAGTGCGACAGTGTCAGTGCAGAGTGCAGACAGCGCACAACTTGAATCTCCAGCAATAGGCTACGCACCTTAATCTCTCCCACTCCACACCTGGCACCTGCGTCAGCTCTCCTGCACTCGTTCTCGGCTCGCATGTGGCTTTATTGGTGGTAAGCATTTTGATTCATCTCCTCATCATACGAGCGTCGGGCAACAAGCGCGAGCCATTGATTGATTGATTGATTCGCCCGAGTAGGTAAAAAGGCTTTTTACCTCCGCTAAATTGACAGCCTACGTCGGGTCTCTTTTGCTTTTGACGGCGGCAGGCACGCTTCTGTTTCTTTCCTGCCGTCTTGCTGGCCTCGGCTGAAGTAGGCTACTTGTTGCATGATCTCGATTAAAAAAAAAGGACTGGCCTAGCAAGGGATGTCTGTTTTGACATTTCGGTTTCCTCCTGTGTGTTTCCTCACAGCGGGTCCAGCGCTGGCCGGCGGGACTGATGCTGCTTGTTGTGCAGCTTTTAAACGGCGCTCTACAGTAAAGAAAGCGTCTGCTATATTTTTCTTTTTCACCAACACTCAACATACAGGGGGCGGAAAACATATGATGTAATAAGTCTCTATTTAAGTCGTAGCTTATTGGCAACATCAGGCTGCTGTGGACGCTATGTGGACTTAACCGGAAGCCGGGGACATATAAGGCTGCTATGGCGCCGCCCTAGGCCAGCGCTGGGAAACTTGTCTATACTTGGGCAGATGACACATTTGCCACAAGCCCCAACCTCTGGTTCTGAAAAATGAAGCCAACACAGAAGTGACAAAAACTGCAGTTCCTCAAATGGCCACTTGAGGCTGACTGCAAAAGCCATATAGACTAACCCTGTTAAAATGCCCAACGTTTTTGATCTCTATAGCTAATTTCACTGTTCATGACAACTGTACGGGACGGCACATTCTTTGTTAACTCACTTATTTATACAGTCTATGGCTGTAAAGAGAAGTCTGATTGTATAGAAGTCAATGGGAAAATGACCCTACGATTTATTACCTCAGTAAACACTTCATGAGTTTATAGTCTCAATTCGTTCGCAATTAGTTCAAGTCTTCTTCAATACAGCATGTCGTTCATTTTGTAAATGATATGGTCCCATTCATTTAGAGTCAAATAGACGATAAAGCAAACTGTTTTGTGCATTGATTGCGCAGCCTTCCGATCACAGACCAATAGCAGGCTGCGCTGTGGCTCAAATCTCAAAACGAGTGAGTCAACAAACCGATGGCTGACATCGGCTACGTCCATATTTTTATACAGTCTATGATTGGCCATTTAGTGGATGCTTTTATCTGGTACCATGGGTGCGTCCATGTTTAGCATTGGAAGCCCCACTGCGAATCAAACCCTCAACCCTCCCTGGCCATGTTAAGCCACTTCTTAACATGCAGTGGAATCCGTATTATAACCCGTTCCTAACCGGTTGGCCTGCATGTTAACACATTCACTGCCAGCCTCAATACTGTAGTTAGCTTCTGCCAAGGTTTTTTTTTGAGGATTCTGGCTCATCTTTCAAGAGCCGAGGATTCGTTTCTGTTAGGATTTTGTGAACACACAATATCTCAAAAGAACTAATAGAATGTGTGCTTTCTCTGTCTAAAAGAGTTAGTTTGTAGAGTTAGTAGTTATGTAAGCATTAGCAGTTGAATACAGCATGGTTTCAGCGTCTGAAAATGTATTCTGAGATAAACGGCTTTTTGTGAAATTCGATAGAACAGTCACTTTAACCATTCATTTTTGGCATCAGTAAGACGTCAGACATCTAAACAATAGTTTTGAACAGTAATTTCCTCCATAACAGCAGGAAACACCCCTCTCCTTCAAACTCCTCCCTCCGTGTGTGTTCTTCTTGGCTGCAGCGGCCGTGTCACAAGCTCGTTTCTGTTGCTGCTGTAACCTCGCGTCACCAGGCTCACTGCTTTGCTGCTGCTGTGCCTGTCTGCTGGCGGCCGCTGGGCAAGTCTGGATGGGCTCGCTCGTTTCTTGGGGTTTGTGTTGAGAGCTTTGATGAAGCTTTTGCGATTCTGGTCTTATTTATGCTGCGTGTTTCAAAGTGTGTTCCACCCGTAATCTATTATGCAAATTTGCAAAACCCCACCGCCAGCTCCCAAGCGCGAAAGTGAAAGCGTTTTCGCCAATCCATTTTCATGAGAATGGCTTCCTCACACTGCTTTTTGCTTGCCTTCCTCTAGTCTGGAGAACACTGTCGCCACTTAGTGGGTCGGTGGAATGGGTTGTACACGTTCGGTGGCTCCAATATTTTTATAGGAGACGTGGGGAGCGTTGATCCACGTCCCACCGTCAAATTTTTTTTTTTAAGCCGAGATATCTCGTCATTGGCAGTCAACCGTTGGATTTTGTAAGCCGAGATATCTCGTCAATGGCAGTGAACGTGTTAAACAACAATTAGCCGGCCTACGTGCACTCCCGCGAGTCCGTATCTTATTCACCTCGCTCGCCGGTGTAAGATCCGGATTAGCGCAAAAGGAGCTCTTGTTTAACTGTGGCAGGTCATTATCCGCAGATCCGTCCACACACACAGCGTTGAGCAGTGAGAGAGAGGCAGCGGGGAAGGAAAGTGAAAAGTGGAGCAGAAACGCGCTCTCATGAGAATACGAGGCAGCAGGATGACTGAAGCAAATGAAACAACTATCACAAAGAGCAGCCGAGATTCTGACACTTTTTGCGCGATGCGTGCCGCTCTATCTGCCTGTTTGTCTCTCTGCCAGTGCCCACATGTCTGTTTAGCGTGCGTGTGTGTGTGTGTGTGTGTGTGTGTGTGTGTGTGTGGCATGTCATTTTTAACGCTGTTCATAACGAGCAGAGCGTGTTTAGGCTATCGTACGGCTCCGTCCCCAAATTAATTTTCATCGTCCCTGACGCTACTGTGCGCCCACACTGCGGAGTGGATAGGAGCTGACTGACTCTGACTGATAGGCTATCAAACTTTTGTGGGGAGAAATACATTTAAAACTAGTCAGATATGACTTGAATGTCATAAAATAAATCACCCACAGTGATTGACGAAAGTCCGACCACTATTTTGACTGCGCGGCTTTATGTAGCTTAACAAAGGCATTTTTGGCACATTGCCACCCCTCGTTGTCGAATGGACTCCGTTAAAACGACATGTTTTTTGAAGTCTCCAGATTTGTCGCTAACGTGATGCAGCCAATTCTATTGTGTGAGGCAGCCATAGAGGCAGGCAGTGTTGTGTGACTGTGCATCCACACTGTGGAGAGGATAGGAGCTGACTGACTGATAGGCTATCAAACTTTTGTGGGGAGAAATACATTTAAAACTAGTCAGATATGACTTGATTTGTTTTTGTTTGGTTACAAATTTGCTAAAGCTGTTTCCTATCACATTTCTTGTTTTCGATACATGCTACCACGCCGCACCCCCCCGCCGCCCACTGGCAGAAAAAACGGCTCATATCCAGTTGTTTCTTAACAAAGACCCCTCATGTTTAGAAAGGCAAAACCTGAAAATATCCTGCTCTGTCTAGCCTGACATGATCCAGATAACATGTTTAAAAGGCACTTTAGAGTATCGACCTATGCAGAACTTATGTGGGACGTATGGAGCGAACGCATTCGAGTCAACTTCCCAACTGCTTCCTGGATCTTCTAACCTTGGACGATGAGGTAGACATGGGCGATGCGGGGCTTGTTGTTGGCCTGGAAGGTGCAGGTGTAGGGCCCCTCGTCGGTCACTTGCACCTGGTCGATGTGGATGGAGAAGTCGCTGTTGTTGCTGTTGACCAGCGTCACGCGCTTGTCCAGCGACCACTTGTCTGTCCCCGTGAACAGGATGTTGGAGCGGTTCAGCCAGGCCTTGTGAGTCACCTCCTCGTCGATCCTACATCTGTGAGAGGAGAGGGAGAGAGGAACAGGTGGGAGGCCTGTTTGCCAAATCACATTTTGATAAGCTTTGATAGTGAAGGTGTCGAAGCTGACAGCTGTTTGATTATCAGTGTGTTATGTAACACACCTGGGCCAAACAGCTTTTTTGCAAATATTTTCCATGGTTTGTTTTAGCGCACGTAGGTGCTCGATTTGGATTTGCCTCCGAGGACAACACACAATGAGTGCCGGAAATTTTGTTCTTTCTGATTTTAACAGCTTACATGACACATCTGACTGTTTAATTATTTGCAAATGGATTTTTGATCCACGCTTGTTATATGAACGTCATTCTCCATTGCTTCGCTGTCCCAGAATTTTCCGCGGGGGGAACAGAACAGTACCGACCCAACTCTGCATAAAGCATCCTAATAAATAATAGAAAAGGCTCTAACATGCCTCAGAACAAGCCACCGTGGAACCAAAGATGTGATTTCAGTTATCCGCCTGGCCACTAGATGTCCCTACCCAGCTTCCACTGGGCACGTTTCTGCTCATGTTTAATTGATATGACCTGGATAATATCACTGTTGAGGTACTGTAGATCTTACATCTCCTGCCAAGCTTGTGCCAGTGACAGCACATTGACTTTGATCAACCTTTACACAGTGCAGGTAAGCTAGGAAGTCTTAACAAATGAGCTGCAAGATCATGTACAGCCACGATGCTCAAGTTGACTCATGACCTGAGGGGCTTCACAGTTATCCCCACAGGTTAGAGAAGGCTCTTTTGATTAACAGCAGATCTGGGATCTGCCCCGGAGGGTTTCAATGAAGAGAAAATATTTTAGGAAATCCCACCCAAATAACTCATTATCCGTGTATAAATACTTTACTACAGTACCGCAGGCCCAGAGGAAATGAACACCGCCACAATGGCTCCAATTGTGCCTTGTCTCAATGGGCTGCATCAAAGCCAACAGAACAGTATTGTCGCAAGCATAACACAATTATTTTGTGCCACTTCAGCAAAACTGATTGCATGTGAAAGTGGATTTTATTTATAAAACTGTTTAGTCATCTGTTAATCAGCTCACTGCAGTGTGCCTGTCCAGTGCAGTACACGCACACACACACACGCACACGCACGTACGCACGCACACACACACACACACGCACATGTACGCACGCACGCACACACACGCGCACGCACGCACGCACACACACACACACACGCACACACACACACACACAGATGCACACACACACACGCACGCACGCACGTATGCACACACACACACACGCACACACACACACATACAGTACACACACACACACACACACACACACACGCACACACACACACATACAGTACACACACACACACACACACACACACAAACACACAAATAAATAATGAAAATAATCAGAGGTACCACTGAATATTACAATTTGTTTTCTTCTTATCTTTGCCCTGTTCACCTTATGTAGAAGAGACAGTCTGCCTTGAGAGACTAACAGGAAGTGTCAACACAATCAGAAGCGATTGTGTTGACACTTCCTGTGGCAGAGCTTATCCCCTCAGCAGCCTGCTTCTGCTTCCAGTGAATCACTAGCTTTGACCAGAGAGACCACAATGGAAATCACAATGGAAATAAGCCTTTGGCTTTATTGTGTACTTAATCCTCGGCATGTGTTAATGTATGTAAACTGTCTTCATTTGAAGCTTTTTTATGTGGATTTTACATTGTGTTAAATAAACTACTACTACTACTACCATCTCTGGTTTGAGCAGCTAAAACAGCCGGCGTTTTGAACAGGAAGTCGGAACACAAATGGGTCAAGTGGGTGGAGCTACACAAGGTGAATAAACATAGAATAGAATTTGACATGGTGGTCTATAGCCAGAAACAACAGAGAAGAGTTTAACCTACTCCATAATCGAACGGGATTCTGGGCCAAAATATTTGATTGGTACTCTAAGGCCTACAAAATAACCCTTCAGCCGGAGGCAGAAATCGCCATCTTCGGCTGCTCGGAGTCCTCTCTGAACTTCCCTACAGCTGTGCAACAATCTTTGACACAGGGACAACTGTCACCAAAAGACTCATTCTGAAGGAGTGGAAGTCCTCCTATTCACCTTCTTTTCAGTTGTGGCTGATGGACATGATCTCTGTTGTACAGATGGCGAGACTCAGGTCCCTGAGAACCAACTCGCTTAAAAGGCTATCTGGGACCCGTTTTGGGCCTACTTTGACAAGGTTAAAATGACTAGTGACTGAGGTTAGGGGTGACGGTTAGGGGTGACGGATATATATATATATATATACAGTATATATATATATATTGTATGTATACAGTGTCTTGCCCAGTGTCATTGGGCAAGACACTGAACCCCTAATTGCTCCTGATGGCTGTGCCAGCACCCTGTGTGGCAGCTGGCCACGCTCGGTGTGTGAATGGGTGAATGTAGGCACATTGTAAAGTGCTTTGGATAAAAGCGCTATATAAATGCAGTCCATTTACCATTTACCTCTTTTTTTAAAGATTTTTTTCCCTGCTCTCCCCAAAATTTCAATAAACCTTTATGACATATTACTACAATACAACAATACTGGTGTTGACAGTAATAGAAGATGCCAAATCATTCAAAACAATAAGCATTTTGCTTTTAGGAACATTGTGCCAGCGTGCAGCGCTGTTCCAAAACGTCCCATAATACAACTGTTCGCATCGCATCCCATAATAGTATGATGATACTTGGGATGCCATTGCGAACATAGATGCGAACAGGTTAGCTAAAAGTTTAGCGTCGCCAGTAGGGATGCACATTTTCCACAAATTCCAATCTCGATCATCCGTAACGTTAACGAGCAATCAATCGAGTAATTGTAATTAAAAATACAAAATTTTCCAAACCATACCAAATGCGTTTTTTCCTCAAGAAAACCTTTATTTATACAGCAGCAACTTATTGTATATTTCTCACGGCATGGCATAGCATAGCCTACTACGCTATGAAACACATACAAATGTAGAGGCATAACTTTTAGACATGTCAACATTTGCCCAGAATCTGCTGCAGTGCGTTGCAGCCGTCGCAGTTCTTGGTAAATGGTAAATGGCCTGCATTTATATAGCGCTTTTATCCAAAGCGCTTTACAATCAGTAGATAGTCTACATTCACCCATTCATACACCAATGGCGGCAGGCTACCACGCAGGGTGCCTACACACCATCGGGAGCAAGGAGGGTTAAGTGTCTTGCCCAAGGACACAACGACAGCAGCTGGGAGGGAGCGGGGATCGAACCGCCAACCCTTGCGTCATTGGCCGACCCGCTCTACCTCCTGAGCTAAAGCCGCCCCCTAGTTCTTAAACGCTGATGCCGAGTTGCTCAGCTCCAGTCCAGGTGAGACTAGGATCTGAATGAACATTGTTCAAGTGATTGTTGTTGTATGTGCGTCACAACTCTTCCTCGCTGATGGTGGGTTGCTCCAGGTTTGAGGAAGAGGAGCCAGCCAATTTATCTGAATGAACACTGTTCAAGTAGAGCATCGTATGACTTGTCTGAAAAGGGCTATAGTGATGTAGCCGAGTGTCCGGGTCCACGGCTATTACTTACACTTTGTTAATAAAACAATAAACGAGAGTCAGGCTGTAACGTTATAACACGTTTCCACATTTATTCTCAGACACTAGCGCCTAGCGTTAGCACTAAGTACACTAGTCAACACCGGCTCTGTCTCTGTCAACAACAAAGTCCCCCACTTCCTGTTCTACGGCAACTCTGAGGGGACATCCACAGAGCCTCGCATACACACTGAACAGTCTGTTACAGTGATATCATTGCGCCCTCTGGAGCATCATTGAAAAATGATTTGAAAACAACGTTCTACTGACAGAATGCACGTTGCTTTTTGTTTTGTTTTGATCGAGTCATTTTTCACATGCTCGAGTAAATCCTTAACGAGCGAGTAATCGAGCTTCGATGAATTGTGTGCATCCCTAGTCGCCAGCGAGGACCCCCACCGTTGCGGTCGGGGGACGTTTCGAAATCCTTCCAGGCCTGAACATTTTTCTAGGGGAAACACTGAACACCAATGGACAGCTTGACTGAAAACAGACTGTAAAAGATGGAGAATGTGACAGAGAGAGAGAGAGCCTAGATTCTCCTACCTCCCTGCATTTGATTTGAACTATTGACGTAGAAAATTTAAATTACATTAGCCTTTATTTAGACAATCAATAGTTTAAAAGCTAATGCAACTTAAATTGTTCTACTTCAACAGCTCAAAATGCACTCTGTGACTTTACAAAGCCAGTATCCACTTCTCCACACAGTTAACGGAGGCAGCTCGGCTACACATCTCAGTGACCTGAAAGTTGAGCATCCTGCTTCTTTGGTTTCTAACTTTTGGAGAGACTTCTTGTTGATGTTAAAGCACCCAGGCTTAGGGATCACCTGATTGATGAGGGATCACCACATTGAGAGGGAAGGCCCATCCTCCTTTTAGAAAGCAAGACAATGGGAATGAAAAGAGGAATGAGTTGAGCGATTCTGTGAGCTGTGCACTAAAAAGTGATGAAAGCGATGTTGACTTGAGGTGCTCGCTGTATTGGTGAGCCGGGTGCGCTCCACGCCATGGCGAGACGGGGGCGCTCCACGCCATGGCAAGACGGGAAAAAGCAAGTTGGCTGGTTTTCTGCTTGGTTAGGAGCCGGAACACACTGTGATTTCTCCATTATCACTCACAGTTAGGCAGCTGCGGGTGGCTGGAGTAGGTCTGCCCAGCATATCATTAACATTATGTCAGGTCTGCCCAGCATATCATTAATGTCATGTCAGGTCTGCCCAGCATATCATTAACATTATGTCAGGTCTGCCCAGCATATCATTAACATTATGTCAGCTCTGCCCAGCATATCATTAACATTATGTCAGGTCTGCCCAGCATATCATTAACATTATGTCAGCTCTGCCCAGCATATCATTAACATTATGTCAGGTCTGCCCAGCATATCATTAACATTATGTCAGGTCTGCCCAGCATATCATTAATGTCATGTCAGGTCTGCCCAGCATATCATTAACATTATGTCAGGTCTGCCCAGCATATCATTAACATTATGTCAGGTCTGCCCAGCATATCATTAACATTATGTCAGCTCTGCCCAGCATATCATTAACATTATGTCAGGTCTGCCCAGCATATCATTAAAGTTATGTCAGGTCTGCCCAGCATATCATTAACATTATGTCAGGTCTGCCCAGCATATCATTAATGTTATGTCAGGTCTGCCCAGCATATCATTAACATTATGTCAGGTCTGCCCAGCATATCATTAACATTATGTCAGGTCTGCCCAGCATATCATTAATGTTATGTCAGGTCTGCCCAGCATATAATTAACATTATGTCAGCTCTGCCCAGCATATCATTAACATTATGTCAGGTCTGCCCAGCATATCATTAACATTATGTCAGGTCTGCCCAGCATATCATTAACATTATGTCAGGTCTGCCCAGCATATCAATAAAGTTATGTCAGGTCTGCCCAGCATATCATTAACATTATGTCAGGTCTGCCCAGCATATCATTAACATTATGTCAGGTCTGCCCAGCATATCATTAACATTATGTCAGGTCTGCCCAGCATATCATTAACATTATGTCAGGTCTGCCCAGCATATCATTAATGTTATGTCAGGTCTGCCCAGCATATCATTAACATTATGTCAGGTCTGCCCAGCATATCATTAACATTATGTCAGGTCTGCCCAGCATATCATTAACATTATGTCAGGTCTGCCCAGCATATCATTAACATTATGTCAGGTCTGCCCAGCATATCATTAACATTATGTCAGGTCTGCCCAGCATATCATTAACATTATGTCAGGTCTGCCCAGCATATCATTAACATTATGTCAGGTCTGCCCAGCATATCATTAACATTATGTCAGGTCTGCCCAGCATATCATTAACATTATGTCAGGTCTGCCCAGCATATCATTAACATTATGTCAGGTCTGCCCAGCATATCATTAACATTATGTCAGGTCTGCCCAGCATATCATTAACATTATGTCAGGTCTGCCCAGCATATCATTAACATTATGTCAGGTCTGCCCAGCATATCATTAATGTTATGTCAGGTCTGCCCAGCATATAATTAACATTATGTCAGGTCTGCCCAGCATATCATTAAAGTTATGTCAGGTCTGCCCAGCATATCATTAACATTATGTCAGGTCTGCCCAGCATATCATTAACATTATGTCAGGTCTGCCCAGCATATCATTAACATTATGTCAGCTCTGCCCAGCATATCATTAACATTATGTCAGGTCTGCCCAGCATATCATTAACATTATGTCAGGTCTGCCCAGCATATCAATAAAGTTATGTCAGGTCTGCCCAGCATATCATTAACATTATGTCAGGTCTGCCCAGCATATCATTAACATTATGTCAGGTCTGCCCAGCATATCATTAACATTATGTCAGGTCTGCCCAGCATATCATTAACATTATGTCAGGTCTGCCCAGCATATCATTAATGTTATGTCAGGTCTGCCCAGCATATCATTAACATTATGTCAGGTCTGCCCAGCATATCATTAACATTATGTCAGGTCTGCCCAGCATATCATTAACATTATGTCAGGTCTGCCCAGCATATCATTAACATTATGTCAGGTCTGCCCAGCATATCATTAACATTATGTCAGGTCTGCCCAGCATATCATTAACATTATGTCAGGTCTGCCCAGCATATCATTAACATTATGTCAGGTCTGCCCAGCATATCATTAACATTATGTCAGGTCTGCCCAGCATATCATTAACATTATGTCAGGTCTGCTCAGCATATCATTAACATTATGTCAGCTCTGCCCAGCATATAATTAACATTATGTCAGCTCTGCCCAGCATATCATTAACATTATGTCAGCTCTGCCCAGCATATCAATAAAGTTATGTCAGGTCTGCCCAGCATATCATTAACGTTATGTCAGGTCTGCCCAGCATATCATTAACGTTATGACAGGTCTGCCCAGCATAACATTAACGTTATGTCAGGTCTGCCCAGCATATCATTAACGTTATGACAGGTCTGCCCAGCATATCATTAACGTTATGACAGGTCTGCCCAGCATAACATTAAAGTTATGTCAGGTCTGCCCAGCATATCATTAACGTTATGTCAGGTCTGCCCAGCATATCATTAACGTTATGTCAGGTCTGCCCAGCATTTCATTAACATTATGTCAGGTCTGCCCAGCATATCATTAACATTATGTCAGGTCTGCCCAGCATATCATTAACGTTATGTCAGGTCTGCCCAGCATATCATTAACGTTATGACAGGTCTGCCCAGCATATCATTAACGTTATGACAGGTCTGCCCAGCATAACATTAACGTTATGACAGGTCTGCCCAGCATAACATTAACGTTATGTCAGCTCTGCCCAGCATAACATTAACGTTATGTCAGGATGTCACATTATGTGACAGAGAACTGGCAATTAAGCTGGCATGACAGGTGGAGGGGCAAAACAAAGAGGTGTTTCATGTCATTAGTAGTGTAGGTGCAGGTGTAGGTGCAGGTGTAGGTGCAGGTGTAGGTGCAGGTGTAGCATCATGAGTTACCTCAAAACGACGCTTTCTCCTTCCAACACTGTAATGTTGTCAGGCAGGTGTCCGAATTCTGCTCCGTACACACTGGACCCTGCCAAGGAAAACGAGAGGAGGGACAGGTGAGTGAAATGCATCCAATCACAGCGTTCACCCCATCAATCCAGAGTGAAATGCATCCAATCACAGCGTTCACCCCATCAATCCCCAGTCGGGCGCCGGGTACGCAACCTCACCCGGCCCGGTTGGGGGCGGGATGCCGCTTCCTTATTTTGTGAAGGCAAAGTAGGCTAATACATATCCAAAACCAAAGCGTCGTGACGTCTGCACTGACCCCCACGTAGGCTATTTGAATAAGGACTTGGTTCGGCCCGGCATTCTGCTGGGACACGCGTTCATTGAACAGCGCCGATAATGAGCCGAGGGAAAAGGATTCGCGCGGAGCCGCTGGAGCGTGAAATGAAGGGACAGCGACGACGGCAACAGAAGGGATGCTCTTCCTGCCTACCAATACACACACACACACACACACACACACACACACACACACACACACACACTCACAGACACACACACACACACACACACACACACACAGAAGCACAAAACATACATAGAAACGCACACACACACACACACACACACACACACACACACACACACACACACAGGAACACACACACACACACACACACACACACACACACAGGAACACACAGGAACACACACACACACACACACACACACACAGGAACACACACAGGCACACACAGAAGCACAAACATACATTGAAATGCACACACACACAACACACACAGGAACACACAGAAGCACAAACATACAAATGCACATACACACAAGAACACACGCACACAAGAACACACACACCACACACGCACGCACGCACGCACACGCACACACACACACACACACACACACACACACACACACACACACACACACACACACACACACTGTGTGACATTAGTCTGACATTAGCTGAAGATGAGATAGTAACTTGGCATGTGTGAGATGTGTCTGACAGACATAAAGATCGACACCGTAAAACCCTGGACATTTTTACGATGATTGAGTTGGAAGCAATATTGGTCAAGTTTGCTGGATTCTGCAAACACAGATAAGCAAAGAGCTTCCTCTAGCCGGCAGTGATATTGCTTAGTGAGGCAGGCTGGTCCCCAGTACGACACCTGGCTCGCTCCGTCTCAACTCTGCCAAATGACAGCGTGACACTAGATACCCCGGGCCTGTGTCCTCACCGCCATCTCTTTCTCCCTGGGCTCTATAGGCTGACCTCAATATCTCAATAGGCCTTTTCTGCGCTCCAGCCTGCAGCCTTAATAAGCGGTGACTTTATGAGACGAGAGAGAGCGCTGCAGTCAGGAGCTCAGAAGCGTCGGCGTGGTTTGTTAAAGAGGCGCGCGGCAGAATCAAAGACACACTAAGCATGCCGGATGGGAATCCGCCCGGAGATGAGACAGGAGATGACAGCACTGCAGCAAGTCAATGGACGGTAAATGTGGGTTTTAAATGAACCCAGGGTCTTTGGCAGTTTGACTACAGAAGAATAATGAGAGAGGCTTCAGGATTATAATGCACCTCATGGATTGCTAAACAGTCCAAAGGACAGCCAACTAACACTACTAAATTACAATTTGTCATCCCTTAAATAAAGACTGGATTCAACTAATTAAGGTGCCATGTCTATAGAAAATGTTTTTCTTTTTAGCTCCCAGCGCTCCTTTCTGCAATTCATGTTTCTATGGTAAAGGCTCGCTATAGGAGCGCTCCTCTTCCCAGCACGTGCGCCTGCCGTCGCAGTGCTCTCGGTGGCTAGCCGCTAACGTTTTTTGGCAGAGCGTTCTGGGCGCCTCAAATAGAAAACAGTTCAACTTTTGTAGAGCTCTGCTTTTCGGGGGGGTTCCGGGTGAGAATGATGAAGTATTCTTTTTTGGGATTGATGTTAGCTTGCTATTTACCTTGTTATGCTAGCTAGCTAACGCTAGCCAATAATGTCTGTGCTCTTTGAAAACGCTCTGAGCATTCATATTTTTCATATCAAAGCGCTCTGCCATGAAGGGAAAAAAAGCAGTGTGTGGACATAACCCCTTAAGCTGTGTTCACACCGAGATATTTATTTTTCTCTCTGTTGCTCGATTCAACCCTTTGGAATCGCTCTGTCGCTCTGTTTAAATCACTCGTCAAAAGGCAGACGAATTCACAGACATCTGGGGGCTATAACGTTACGCAATGTCATGATATTTGTCCACTACGAGCCACCGTAGTTGTTTACAAGCTAAGCCTATCAGCGTGCTCCTAACGCGAGCTCTATACCGGTAGGACAGACTTCACTTCATGTCAGCTGTCAGCCTGTCAATCAGCTGTCAATGCGGTTTGTTGCCACACAATAAACCAGCGGTTTGTTCCAAGCCAGTGTGATCCTTGACTCGCTCTCACACGGCAGCCAATCAGCGTTGAACAGCGAGCGACTGATGCCAGCGTAATTTCGCTCGAGTTGGGATATTTCATCTGTGGCGACGAGCGTATTTTCTCCCTATCGCTCTGTCTCTGTCGCTCGGACGCCCAGCGATTTTTCTCCCGGGCGAATATACGCTCAATCGCTCGTTTGCATTGACTTTGTATGTAAACTCGATGCCAGCAAAAAACTTAAATAGGTTGGTGTGAACGCAGCTTTAGATGTGGCATGTGTATAATGTGTGTGTGCATGAGTGTGCTTTTGTATAGCAGCCTATGTGTGTGGGTACATGCTTGTGTATTCGTGTTGCTGTGAGTGTGTGTGCGTGTCCGTGCACACGCACACACATCTGGGTGTTTGTTGCTCACAGGGCTGACACTGTGTTTGTTTGTTTGGTGACATGCCAGTGGAAGCAGTACAGGGGAGGCCGCAGTGAGAACTAATGGCGCCTCAAAGGAAAAGTGTCCCTGAAAATCTCCAGCTAAAAGCTCTAATCGCATTAGCTGCTGCTACTTCTGCAGCTCGCTTCCAAGGATATCCCAGGAACTGCCTCCATCCACTTAACGCTCTCTCTCTCTCTCTCTCTCTCTCTCTATGACAGCCATGGTCTCTCTCTCTCTCTCTGAAAGCCCTGGTCTCTCTCTCTCTCTCTCTCTCTGAACGCCCTGGTCTCTCTCTCTCTCTCTCTGAAAGCCCTGGTCTCTCTCTCTCTCTGAAAGCCCTGGTCTCTCTCTCTCTCTCTCTGAAAGCCCTGGTCTCTCTCTCTCTCTCTCTCTGAAAGCCCTGGTCATTCTCTCTCTCTCTCTGAAAGCCCTGGTCTCTCTCTCTCTCTCTCTCTGAACGCCCTGGTCTCTCTCTCTCTCTCTCTGAAAGCCCTGGTCTCTCTCTCTCTGAAAGCCCTGGTCTCTCTCTCTCTCTCTCTGAAAGCCCTGGTCTCTCTCTCTCTCTCTCTCTCTCTGAAAGCCCTGGTCTCTCTCTCTCTCTCTCTGAAAGCCCTGGTCTCTCTCTCTCTCTCTCTCTCTCTGAAAGCCCTGGTCTCTCTCTCTCTCTGAAAGCCCTGGTCTCTCTCTCTCTCTCTCTCTCTGAAAGCCCTGGTCTCTCTCTCTCTCTCTCTCTCTCTTTCTGAAAGCCCTGGTCTCTCTCTCTCTCTCTGAAAGCCCTGGTCTCTCTCTCTCTCTCTCTCTCAGAAAGCCCTGGGGGAGGGGTGGAGCGCATTAGCCATTGTGTCTGATGTATGGAAAATGTCACCAGCTCTGTATGATCTATGGTTGTTTCTCCTCAGCAACGCTGCGTATACGTTATAATATATATATATATATATATATAACATGTATATAATATATATATATAATGCTGCGTATACGTTTGCTGCGTCCGTGCCTCCTATCTTCCACTCACGGCCCTCAGCTCAAGTCATCAGCTGTTCCCTTCCAACTACAATGTACTCTGTGCTCGCTTTATTTAGGTTAATTCTATTCAGTTCCAGGCCTTAGAGACGGGTGTGACACGCTGCCACAAATACACAGTCACCCCCCCCCACACACACACACACACACTGTATACACACACACACACACACACACACATACTGTATAACAGTCGACAAATCATGTACAGTATAGCACGGACACACACACACACACACTGTATACACACACACACACACACACACACACACACACACACACACACTGTATACACACACACACACACACACTGTATACACACAGAAAGACAGTCGACAAATCATGTACAGTATAGCACGGGGACACACACACACATTCTGATTAAATGAATGATGTATGCAAACGCTGAACGATCCAAACAACATGGTGAAGGTTACAAACCAGCAGGGAGCTATTCCCTATTCCCGACTCAATTCCCATTTTCACAGCTCAATTTGGCACCTTGCATTCTGAAACCTATATCACCTGCCTGCACTCCCAGGCACCACACAACCTGATAAGCAGGTCAACACATTCAGCCCACACTTACTCTCACACGTACCCCCCCACAAACACAAACACACGCACACATGCATGCACACACAAACACGCCACACACACGCACACACGCACACACACACACGCACCAGGGGCGTATCTATGGGTGGGCCTGGGTAGGCACAGGCCCACCCACTTCTTGCGCTGGCCCACCCAAAAAAATAATAATAATAAATAAAAATTAATTGGTTGTTTTCTAGAGGCAAACTTGCTGCTGCCTTGCTAGCCAATGGTTTTGTAGCTTAAAAACGCAGGGCACATCATCTCCAGAGTCTAATGCATGACAACTTCATGACATCTAGGAATTTTGCGCACGTTCCGTGCAAAATTTCGTCATGCCCCACCAATTTTGTCCAGGCCCACCCAATTTTATCCAGGCCCACCCATAATTGAATTTCTGCCTACGCCCCTGACACGCACGCACACACACACGCACGCACGCACACACACGCGCACACACACACATGCACACACGCACGCACACACACACGCACGCACACACACACGCTCGCACACAATTGGCCACACCGTACACACAGGGGTACGGTGGCTCAGTGGTAGAGCTGTCGCCTCACAGTCAGAAGGTCCTGAGTTCGATTCTCGCATGGGACACTGCGGGCGCTGTGGTTGTGTTCCCCCCCATATCTTCAGTGCCTACTGCCCAGGTGGGGTATCTCGTCATAAGGGCCTTTCTCTCTGTGTGGAGTTTGCATGTTCTCCGTATATAACCCCCCCACTAAAAACATGCAGAAGATCAGATCGTCATGGTCATCCGACCAGTGATGACAACATCCGAAGTTGGTCCCCGGGCGCTGTACGAGAAAGCGACCACTGCTCCTGGCCTGCCCCCCGGAGGAAAGGACATGCCTGGATGGGTTAAATGCAGAGGACACTTTTCACCGGCCACCGTCAGCATGAGTGTGTTGTGGCCGCATGCATGTATTGTGGTGTTCGTGTGACAATAAAAGACGGGGCTTGTCCCGTTACGAGAGATACGAGAGAGAGACTTTGGCCACACTCTGCTCTCTGGCTCCGATCTGGTGTGAGCCAATCAAAGAGCAGAGATGGGGCGGCTCTTCACAGAAGGCCAGTGGGGAAAATGGCTGCTCCGCCTACCGGTATTTCCAACAAAAACTATCTACAAGTTGCAAAAATACACATGTGAATAATGAAGAATCAAACACCTGACAGTGTTAGTGAACAGGAATACAAAGGTTGCCATCGTTAGTCAGTAGTAAAGAGTCCAGAGCGCACGGCGACAAGCGGGGCTGGTTTCAACCGAGCCAGGAGCGGGGGGCTCGTGAACTGGCAGCGCTGATTTAACAGCAGCAGCTCGGTGAGTTTAGCAACAAGTCCCGGTTGGGGTTATTTTTCATTTAGTGTACGGTAATGACAGCTTTTTAACCCCTTCTATGATGCGACATGATGTTCTGATCGATCAGATTTCCTATCTGCTTGTATTTACTAGGACATCGATGTCAATGAATCACAGCACAAGGGACTGATTAGATTTCTTGTTAACTGCCATGAGGTGCCTCTATACGCTACATTATTATGATCTGATGTGTTTCATGTTGTTGTCGAGTTTTACAGTTCAATACATAAACATTAATTTAATATATGAATCAATAGAGTGCACATGAGAAGAAAATAAACAACTCTGATATGTTGCTGTATGCTCAACCATCAACCAATCTGGAAAATTGCATTCTTCAATCAACAGAAAAAAGGTAAAAAAAAAAAGTTCAGAGAAAGTAAATATTTTCTCATATACCCATTTATTTAGGAGTTTATAACAGAAAAAATATCTATTTTGCTTATTTCCAATTCAGTTTATTGTTAATTAAGCATTTCAAACTTTAAGTATGAATCTAAATGCTTTCTGAAAAAATGTTGAATTTATGATTTACTACTGACTGACCCCGTCCCCAGGCCCATGATGGTCGTGGCCCCGATGAGGGCGGGGGGCGTCCTTTATTTTTCTGCATGAAAGGTGACCACCTTAGCCTGTATGCACGCCAAGCCGATGGTAACACAGGGGCTCGAACCTGTGACCTTCCTGTTGGTATGAGGGGGAATCTACCGTTTGCTGTTATTTTTCAAGTGAAGTGAAGTCATTTAGTTTAGTCAATTTAGTTTGGCTCATGTCCCATCCGCTAACATGGGGGGTGGGTGGGATTTATGACTACTGCAGCCAGCCACCAGGGGGCGACCAAGATGGTTTGGCTTCGCTTTTGGGGAGCCGTCATGACGTCCATATTTTATACAGTCAATCGTTTCTACACACACACACACAAGTGGAAATGCACGCACACGCACACACACACTTAGTATCCTCTACCTACCCCCTCACTCATTCATGCATACACACACACCATGGTATAGCCCTTTCCACCTCTGTCACTCACTTTGAATTCCCAATGCATCATGGGGGATGGATGCATAAGTTCTTTGACATTGGCCCAGGTTAAGGTGATCACCCAAGAGATAAAATGCTAACGTGCTAACGTGTGCGTCTGCCCCATGAGATCTCACTCCGACAGCTCAGATGTGGCCCAAGGCAGGGTCTGCTCTCCTGAAGCCCCCTGGAGCCTCACACTGAGACTACGGGGTGAAGCGGGGGTTGAACTGACAATGGTGTGTAAATGATAAAAAGCACCTGGCCAACTGACCGCATGTGTCTGATACAACTTCATCATGACACAACTTCATGTGTCCCGTTGGGCTAATTTGTTCTGGGGCGAATCAATGCTGCTGCACACTAACCACAAAGGAGATGTTCAAACACAGCAGACACAACAACAATTAGTACAGAGTGCAAAACGCAGTGTGTGTGTGTGTGTGTGTGTGTGTGTGTGTGTGTGTGTGTGTGTGTGTGTGTGTGTGTGTGTGTGTGTGTGTGCATGGCTGAAAGAGAATCTTCTGATGTCTCTCTCACTTTCTGTGTTATGGTAATTAGTAGGGGTGTCACGATACACTCAGTTCACGATACGATACGTATCACGATACTGGGTTCACGATAACGATACGATACGATACGATTTTAACAATATTTTTTTAAACTTGAATAATGACAATATATGACTGGAAAAGTAGTATTTTATTTGAAATGCACAAATACAAAACATGCTGTTGTGGGAAATTGTTATTACAATAACAACTAGAAAAAACATGAGATTGGAGATAAGGCTTATCTTGAAATAGAATGAGTTACACCGTCACTTAGATTTACTTTGAACTAAAAGGTTTCTCAGCAGTATAAATTCTCATTATGCATCTTCAGTTTTTCTTCAAACTCAAACAACAAGACTTTTCTTAGTCTATTTTTTATGCATCTTCAGTTTTTCCTGTCAAGTAAACAGTTTTGCCAGAAACTCAATTGAATGGTTTCTCTCCTGTATAACTTCTCATGTGTCTCTTCAGAGACTTGTTCAACTCAACTACTTTCCACACATTGAACTTCAACAAACAAAGACGTTTCTTAGTCTATTTAAAAAAAAAAAAAAAAAAAAAAAAAAAAATTGGCGATATGAGATTTCATCTCAACGATACATATCGTGACGTTTTACTATCGCGAAATTTCGTGGGACGATATATTGTGACACCCCTAGTAATTAGGGATGGGATGATGTGTTCATCTAATAATATGATACAATTTGATACAGTGTAACAAAATAAAAGTTCAATGACAACAAAGTCTGACTGTACAGAATGATGTTGATTTCTGGCACTGGCCTCCTAGAAGGTAGAAATCAATTTAAAAAACGTCATTATCCAAAGAGCAAACAATTATCCTTTTGATGGAGACCTTGTGAAGTTCTGATGGGCAGAATGTCATTTGTGATAATAACTACAGCAGAATCAAATGTAGCTCACAATTCACGGTCAGGGCACCTGTTCAGGGGGGGGAGGGGAACTGAGGGGGATAGTGTGATCCTCCCACACGCTATTCGCCTTATGTTCAGACCTTACAGTGGGCCAAATTCTTCCGGGTCCTTTTAAGACTTCCGGCGGTCACGGCGCAAAATAAGAGAGTTGTTTTTGGAGCGGACAGTGAAGGGGTAAAATAAAAAAACGTAGCCTACTACTTTGAGCCGGTACACAGCAAGCAAGCGAGTATCCACTGTTAGCCAGGTCAGATAACGTTATCGTCCACAATGACGAGCACTTTCTTGTAAAACATACCTGGACTCCAACAAAGAAAGCTTCAGATAGTTTTCTCTCCTCCGAGTTGCGCGCGAGCCACTAACGTCAATAAGACCGGCAGACGTTAACGTAATTCCCTGGAATGCGAGACTTAACGAGCCAGTTACATGGCGTTGCATTCTTAGACATTGCCGTTTGCTTTTATTTTATGTTACATACAATTGGCTAAATTATTAGTTAATTCAGAGTTAGATGATATTGGAGAAGCCAGCCATTTTATTTTTAGCCAGAAGTTTTGATACGACCACACAACCGGGTCAAATGGGCGTGGCTACATAAGGTGAATACGTCCTGCCGGGGAAACTCCTTGGTGTCAGGTGAAAAGAAGCGGCTGGAGACTTTACATGTATCAGAGGAAGCATGTGCTAGTCTACAACTCTCCCCAGATCAGCAGAGGAGGCGGAGCAACGACCGGGACAGCTATAGGCAGGGGAGATTGGCTAAGTACAATTTAATTTCGATGTATTGTCTCATCGCGAGTAATACGTGTCACCCCCCCCTCCCTCCACCACCCCCTCACCCCCCTCCAGGGAGGTCCAGGGGTCAGGTTCAGCTACGGAGTAGCACCCCAGGAGCTGGTAAGGATTCTGTGTGTTGCTCAAGGACACTTTAAGAGGCCAAACGCTGGCCAACTCTTGCTTGCCAACTAGCCGCTCCTAACGACGGTGGGGGAACATAAAAGCAGCGTGACTTGTGCAAGCTGTTTCTCTCTGACGTGCAGTAGGCTACGAATATTTCCCGACATAAAAATGGTTTTGTGTTGTGAAGGAAAATGTTTTTTTAGGAGGTCCACATGATGTGTTCCCGTTGGGTCTGGTTCAGGCCTGGTGTCCGGTCCAACCGCGTTTGTGTGCAAATAGGGAACATTAATGATGGATGCGTGGCGGTGCGTGGCTGGTGAGTTTCTCTCTCTCAGGTGTTGGAGAATCTTGGAGGTTCTGCTGTTAGTTTGGCCGGCTGCATATTGCATTTCTCTGCTCATTGTCTGAAGCTATGGACGCTGTCCTGCCTATCTCTTGTCCTTGTGCTGACCTGCTCTTTTGGCACACAGGCAGAACCCCCACCTCCATTCCACACACACCCACACACATGTAGACCACACACACACACACACACACACGTAGACCACACACAGCCACACATGCACACAGAGACACACACACATGTAGACCACACACACACACACACACACACACACACACACACACACACACACACACACACACACACACACACACACACTTGTATGTGGTCTAAATCACCCTCCACAGGCTTTCAGCTGCATTGAGCCTCAGGCCTGGATTTCTCTGGCATTGTCACCACTTTACAATGTTGTACCTGTTCTGTGTACGTATGAGCACGCGGACGACACACGGACGACACAGAGGAAAACAGCTGGAGTCCTCTATTCAACACCTCTAATGTATTCCTCTCTCACTCCAGCAAGCATTCATGTTGTTATACTCTCTTCTAGGCAATTGCAGAAAACAATTTTGCTCATCTGTGGAAAACATGTATTCTCACACTGGCCTATAATAGTAGCTGGATATTCATGTCATTCCCTCTAAGGTTTGTGTTGTTGTCGTCTCCATGCATTGTGTCTTTTGTCTAAGACGTTCAAAGGCACCGTTCCCACCAGACATATTCTGCAGCCCCGGAGTGGCCATAGGGAGGAAAAAAAACCTTGTGGCCACGGTTCACTGTAACGTGCTCACACCCTCCGAGCTCACAAGATACAATTCATTCCCTCCATTTCCTCTTTACAGGGGCACAAAATGGCCAAAATGTGCCCCTGAAATAGTGATATCGTGCTTTCGATATATATACGCTCTTCACGAGCTTATAGAGTGAGTGAACATGACATATTGGTGATTGGGTTTAAATGGCACTGCCCTGGGTGTATTGCAGCCATCTTAGTGTGTGTACATGGCCTGAAGGTTAAGTAGCTATATATGTTGCAGTATTCAGGGGATGCCTATTCAGTGTAAACAGACTATTGATAGTACTCTGTTACACCACCACACGGCCATCTTGGAAGGAAAATAGCAGGTGATTGTAATCAATTAACATGTGATTACCATCAAGTGACACAGCCAGCCAATGAGCTGTGTGTATTGTAGCGCCATATTGGTAGGAAAATGCTTGTGACTCATGGGAATACCATGAATAGATATTAACATAGCAAACCCTTACTAGGCCTAGGTATAGTGGCATCAGCGGAGGACCAAAATGCGTGACTCATTAGCCAATGAACAGCCAGGAAGGGGTCTTGCGCTACTTTTGAATGTTAAAATAAAGCTGATAATGTACAATTTGATTCTAAAAAAATAATAAAAAAAATCAAAATACAACACAAACTGTCCATTTTGCTGCAACTCGACAGTGCTGCTTAATCCAGGACCTATCAGGACCAGTTGAGTGCGGATCCAAACGCAGGAGGCAGAGAAAGGTTTAGTCTTTATTTAGTGACTGTAGGCAGGGCTGGGTGCCACAGGCAGCTTGAACGTCTCCAACAAAAAAACTACGTTTTACTTCAGGAACAAAAAAAGTGTTGGCAACGCCAAGCCGCTGAAAGTCTTCAGGTCAGGAGTTAAACACAAAAGATGCTTCTTCAGGAACAAAGGAAAAAGGAAGCGCTGGTCCTGCAGGTGGAAAAGACGGTTCAGTCTTTTCCAAAAAAATGGCAAACTTTCTTGGCTCTGGTAGGTGAACTAACCTTAAGCCGTGCACTAAAAGCAGTGTACACGGGGTTATGACAACAGTGCGATCCCGAGCCCTGTGATGTCTGCCTTTTTATCCAGTCCCGTCCAGTCACACCATGCCATGCCACGCCCCCTCCTGATGCCACGCCCCCTCCTGATTCCACACGGCTGGACTCGCATCAGTCTCATTACTGTGATTGAGCATAGAGACACTGCATGAAATAGGCCACGCCCATCACGGGGGAAAAGCTCCGTTAATTTCCACACACCAGCGTCATTTTCCTTGAATTAAACATAGCATAAAAGCTGTTGTGTGGTGGGGCTGCGCAGACAACAAATGTAAAAAATCCCCAGTTACATTTTTTTTGTACTCCTGAGCAAAACAAGGAAGCCATTGAGAATTGGCGAGAAGAAAAATGTGGATGTTGCTGTCAATGAAGTAAGTTGGAGTGTTCATCTCCTGTATATACAATCTTTTTGTGCAAGACCTGACCATGCACGCGACATAGGAGAACGCCAGGATTGGACGAGAGTTTGTGTTTTCCCCCGTTTTGGGCGTGGTTTCTGAATGATGACGCGCTCCACAGTGTCTCTATGTGCGAGGGAAAAAAGAACAACAACAGAGGACAAAATCCAAACAAAAACGTGCAAAAACAAGGCATGAGGAAAAATCATGACAGGACCTTACTTCCTGGAAATCTTGAGAGTAAAAAACTTGTCCATCGGAGTGAATAGAGATGTCGCGACTCTTCTATCTACACGGCTCTCTGCCTACCTGTCAACACCTAAAACAGTCAACTCTGGACTCTATATAATTGTAATTGCACTTGCTGCTGCCAGACACTTATGAGCAGAGCTCTATTGAGCTGTAGCACTTTAGCCTGCAGAGTCTTTGTACGGCACATCTATTTTGTGTTGCCCTTGACGATCAAGTAAACACGGTGAAGCTACTTCTGAAAGCCTGATTGGCGTCAAGACGGATAACGGCAGAAGGCTTCTTCACGGAGGCTGGCGTAGTTTTGAAATTGAAAGGAGCGAGGCAGAGAGGGTTTATGGGGGAGAGGAGAAAATGAGGTAGCCAGGGTGAGATGAGGACTTGGCCAGGAAAAGGTAAGTCATCGAAAAGGAGAAAAAGCTGGAGTGCAATATGGAGTTACAGGAGAGCACATAGTATAGTAACAGAAGTAGTCGTTTCAGATGCAATAGTGGAGATTTTAGTAGTAGAAATAGTGGTGATGGTTACAGTTGAAGGAGCAGCTGTAGTAGCCTGGTAAACCATCCTCAGCTCACATTATGTTCCGCTCTGTGCATCCCCAGCACTTTTCATCCCCAGCACTTTTCATCCCCAGCACTTTTCAGAAATTGCAAAGTCCATGAGCCAATCAGGGACCTGCCTCGTAGTTGACAACACAACCGGCCAATCAGGGACGGCGCTGACAAAACAGTAATGGTGGCTCCCGAAGCAATACGCAGTAACGTTAGCATTCGTTGACTTTACACAGCCGTACGTGCTGCACGTTATCGCAGAAATAGACTCAATAACAAACAATTAAACAAGAAGAAGAAGACTGTATGAAGAGATACGTCGAGCGAAACAGAATGTGAGAACACGCTATCAGGACGGGTTGAAGCAGGCGACAGCAGTAGTAATAATAAGTAGTAATAACGAGCATAATGGTGTGAAGAACATGGGGGGGCTGCGGGGGGCACAGTGATGATGGGGGGCAGAGAGCGAAACAACACCCGCATAATTAAAGGCGACATGCTGCAGCCAATTAAATATTGACAGAGGCGCTCCCCTCTGACACCTTGATGATGAAGAGAGGCAGCCTGAGGATGATCAGATGCTGGAAGCCTGAGGCGAGGAGAGATGAAACATGAACCCGGCAGAGATATCCCCTTTTCTTCTTGCTCTGATCCCATTAACTCTGGACGGCCCAGCTCCAAGCCCTCGCCCACCTCGTCCATCTCTTCCTCTTCCTCTTCCTCTTCCTCTTCCTCCCTATTGCTCCACCAGCTCCCCCCCGCAGCCCCTCCACTCCTTATCGACGAAATCCCCCCCGCTCACCTACTGCCGGCTCCTTCCACCCTCGGCACGCGCACCACCTGCCAGGGTCAGGGCGGGAGGGAGAACAGGGAGAGAGCGATGGGTGGGTGGTGCAAATCCACCAGGATGCCTTGCTCAAGCAGCACAACAAGATGGATATACAGGTCGCCCACTATTCACAATCGCTGGTGAGGGAGAAATGGATGTCAGCAGGATTCCAGTTGACAGGAAATCTAAGAAATGTCAGAGAAGTCATGGTGAATGGATTGTTTGGACTCGTCCGCTAATGTCATCCCCCCCCTTTTCAGTCTGAAGTGATTTCCCCCCACTGAAGGAAGGTGCTGGAATGAGTAAAGGGAGTATTTACACGGTGGCGGCTGCAGAGCGCAGCTTACTTTGACCATGTTAAACGCTCCGATGCAGCTTGTTCTGTGGCTTCAAGAGGATTGGCTGGATGTTTAGCTGCTCTTCACTCAAGGTCATCAAGTGGTTCTTCTTTAGAACAGCGGCCTCACATACTTGAAGTGTTCTGACATTGTACTGACATACAAACAACATGTCAATCAACGTTCATGGAAAACGCACTGCATCATCAGTACATCATCCCTTTGGTGTCCGGCTTGGAGGACTTGACATCTGGCCTTTTTCCATGGTACAGTACACTGCTGCTGCAACCACAGTCTCCCCCCACCTCACTCTCTCTCTCTCTCTCACACACACACACACACACACACACACACACACACACACCATTCTGCCATCTCACCATCACTCGCTGACGTCCTCACTTCCCCTCCATCCCTCCCTCCCTTCTTTCCTCTCTCCCTCCAATCCTTCCCTCCCTCCTTTCCTCCCTCCCTCCTTTCCTCCCTCCCTGCCTGCCTCCCTCCTTTCCTCCCTCCCTCCCTCCATCCTTTCCTCCCTCCCTCCTTTCCTCCCTCCCTCCTTTCCTCCCTCCCTCCCTCCCTCCCTGCCTCCCTCCTTTCCTCCCTCCCTCCCTCCCTGCCTCCCTCTAATCCCGCTTCACACATCAATCAATAGAGCAGTGCAGAGTGCACAGAGCCATACAGACTCAATGCACCAGTTGTAGAACTTCAATGGGCGGCCACAGATCTTTCCCATTTGAATCAAGCGTGGCCGGTGCGCTAACACCAGGGACGAGCCGTTCTTTTACCCCCCATTTTCCTTGGACTGAAGCCTAAACCCCTTAACACTCTTGAAATCAATACTGTAGTTAAACTGTTACTTCCTTTCCCAGTGAGTACGTACGTACGTACGTACGCACGCACACACACACACACACACACACACACACACACACACACACACACACACACGCACGCGCCTTACACTAGGCCCTGTAGACTCCCGTAAATACACCCTGTGCACCGGTAATTTGACAGATTTGTGGGGAGGTGCTGTCATTGCACTGATTTGGCCCAACAAAGGTAGCGCTGCAGCTAACATCCTTTGACAATAACAGCAACCTGACTGAAAAAGGATTAGAATGCCTATATGTAATATAAAGGCAACAAGGGGCCTTAGGTGTGGAATAAATCCGGCTTATCTGGGATGTGAACTCCCAGTTTAGTGTTGCGATATATTATTGTTGATGTACAAAAAAGCTCTCCGCTGCTTCAAGCTTTCAACACATAGAGCCATTGACACCTGGCACTAACATGCGTTTTCTGTGACCAGATGCAATCGGATCGTGCTTGACCCCTTGAAAGTACAGGTGTAAACGGCCCCAAGACACATTGAAGACAGATTGCGATCTGATCGGCCAAACCACCTCCAGAGGTGGTCAGGGACGCATTGTGACCACATTGAACACAAGTGTAAATGTGTCCTCTCAATCTGCATACAGCAGCTGTATGCGGATTGAGAGGACACCCGTTTTGGGTGAATCAGATTGCAGTCTGATCACAGAAAACGCATGTTAGTGCCAGGTGTAAATGGCCTCTGTTTCAACAAACAAGCCATTCAAGCACCAATCTGGATTTTTACACATACTGTATTATGGTATATATGTAGTTCTTAACGTAAGTTCAAGCCAGGAAGACTATAATATCTTTTACACTTCCTTAATTCACTTTATATCTCCACTCTTCAATCTACTCACAAGATCATAATAAGCTGTCAATTTCCGGGTTTCAATGAACAATCAGCTGGTTGCCGCCCAGTCTCTGTTAACCAATTGCATAGTGTCACATCACTGCTCATCACCTCTCACCCTACACACCTCCAGTGTAAGCCTATCACATTGCTTCTCAACCCTGTCGTAAGCCAATTGCTTGGAGGCGGGTTCATTAAATATGCTTGTTTCTGTCTCATTCAGCCTCTCAAACACCGCTGCTGTCAGGCTCGCACCCTCCTCCTCCCCTTCTCCTCCCGGTCATCGCAGACCTATCCCATTCTTCAGTCGGAAGAGTCTCATCATGAGTCTCAGAAGGAGATCACCAGCACCACCAGTATCTAGACACTGCAGGGGGATATATCTGGATGCTGATCTGGGCTGGTGCAGCTCTCTCAAGATCTCCCTGTGGTGTCTAACCGCCAAAGACTAATAACAATACTTTATTCTCATCATTCTTTCTGTAATGCATCATTCACTTTATTGTAATAAATATCACTTTATTCATTCTTTGGTCTCTAGTCTCTCCTGATTGAAATGCATATACTGTAGATCAAATGGATGGATAAAAGCTTTTTGGAATTTTACCATCTCAATCTAATCACATTTCTAGTTCATTGTCGTCATTTCTGTCTGTAATAGCTTAACGTAGAATGTGTTTAAGTGTTTCATATTTCACCCCTTCTAAGAGCTCGGTCAGTCAGTGTGAGATTGAACAAATATCTCCAGCGATGTGTTTAAGCTTGCAGTAGCGTGGCAGGGCTATAGCAGTAGCGTGGCAGGGCTATAGCTTACACTTGAGCCTCTAAGAGGCTACAATAAAAAACTGCAATTACTGGGCTATAGTGACAGCAGACAAAGGAGTGTAATAGCTTGGGAGCCGTTGTTTTTGATAGGACCATTGGCTGTAAAGTGGAGTCAAAAAGAATGAGCCATCCAAACATCAGTTGAGTGTTGGGCAGTATAGTGTATAGTAGTAGTATATAGTATAGTATAGTATAATATATATATATATATATATATATATGGATATATGGATATATATATATATATATATCTATATATATGTATAATAGTATATAGCATAGTGTGAAATAGGTGACTGGACAATATAAGGTGCCAATGGTCATGACGCACTTCAAAAGTAGTAGGACTGAGGAGAAAAACAGTTTGACAACAGCTTAGGAATTACCATTACTATTGTTATTGTGGACACCCATGCAATTTCCCTCTAAGACAATAGACAAAGTGCTGAAAACGCATTCATTGGATTTTGAACAAAGTCTTGGATGTGGAGCTGAATACAAGACCTCATTTAGCTTTTGTTTTGTTTTTCTGCGTCCATAGCACATCACCACTGACTTGGCTTATTAATTTTCCCTCAGCATTCATTTCATACTGATAAGGACGTATTTCTGTTGAGATGTGCAAAATATGTAATATACTCAAACAGCTAATAAGACCAGTTCATTGTGATGACTGAATGGAGGGCAATTAGCTGCTGTCTGAAGCCGCCATGGTAATGAGCAATCTAAAATAAGTCATCATGACATATTCTTTGTCTTAGGCTCTTACAAACAAAAACAAGAAGAAGAAGGAAGATCATTCTGCCTACAGGAACACCAGAGAAGATCATTCTGCCTACAGGAACACCAGAGAAGATCATTCTGCCTACAGGAACACCAGAGAAGATCATTCTGTCTACAGGAACACCAGAGAAGATCATTCTGCCTACAGGAACACCATTAAGATTCTGCCTAAAAAAATTGGGTCCCGACCCATAGTTTGGGAAACACTGGTATAGAGTCAAATAAAAAAGACTGATGCGGAGCTGCGGCTGTGTGGGAAACCACTGGTCTCGCGCCCGACTCTTTGGTACAGTCTATGCAAGCACGTCATGGACTTTGTGTCTATGTGTTTTTACAAGCGCATGGAGTACATGTTTCCAGGCATGTGTGCGATTGTCTGTATGTATGCGTGTGATTGTGTGACCGTGTATGCATGCGTGTGTGTGTGTCTCAGCATGACACCCCCCCCCCCCCCCTTCCCCACACACACACACACACAAACACACACACGTCTAACCACCCCCCTCTGGTGCAGGTAGGGGGGTGGTGAGAGAGAGCAGGGATGAAGGGAGGAGAGGTGGTGGGGGGGGGGGAACGATGGAGGTACAAGGTGCACAGAGCGAGAAGAAAAGAGGTGGGGGGAGGGGAGAGTAGGTTGAGGGCCAAAACCCAGGAGTAAGGTGCTGTCAGGATAATTCACAGCACCAGTACAGTGCTGCTAAGAACAAAACAGAATTACCTCAGGGAACAGAAATCAGCTAACACCTGCTTAGGAGGGAGCTCCTCAGGGACGGGAGGGAGGAGGGAGAGAAGGAGAGAGAGGGAGGGAGGGAGGCGGAGGCATGGTGCAATGCACTAAGATGCTGGCAAGTACAGATGAAGAAAGCGCTTGTGTGTGTTTGAGAAAATAATGTGCATAATGTATTTGCGAAGCTTGTGTAAATGCGGGTGCTGCATTTACAGTGTATGTGAATCTGTGTGTGTGTGTACGGGTATGTGTTTGCATAGACTTGCGTGTGTGTTTGCGTGCCGCTGGATGGCGGCTGGCTGTGCCCACAGCTCTCCTTACAGCTGTGGCTGCATGGGGCTCATTAGCATTCTGAATGGCAGCAGCTCTTTTGCCATTGTTGCTCCACTGCTGTGACTCGGCACCGCGGCCTCCTGCGAGCACAGCCGCCGTGCCGTGCCATGCCGTGCCGTGCCGTGGCGTGCCGTGGCGTGCCAGCACCGTTTGGCCGAGGCTGCTGCTGGAGAGCCTGTGGCAGACATTCAAACTGCCACCAAAACCTGTGTGGGCCGAGACCTCTGTCTGCACGTTTGGAGTGCGTCCTGTTCACGTCATGCCGCTTGAACCGATGTTCTACCTGGTTAGCTAGAGGTTCTCCTTGAACGGATCTTGAGGCTTCTCTCTCACTCTCTGTCGGTATCTCTTTCTCACACACCAGATGGAAGCCAGATGACACCCGGGCTTGCCTTGGCCCTGCCACCATACTCGGTTGCCTCTTCCCTAGACAGCAGAACACTCTTGCTCACATTGCCTGCTTGCTCTCTTCCTCTTCATGAGCATAAAAGAGACCCTCTGAGTTAAAAATATACTGTATACCCCCTCACTATACCCCCACTCACCACTCCCAACCCCTGATGATTAGATGATTTTGGTATTTCGTAGGAGAGGCTGGTGCATTAAATAAGGGAAATCGATATAGAGAGCCCATTTAATCTTTGCAGCTGAGCAGCGATGAGAGGCGCGCTTGTGAATGACTACTGAGAATCAGGAAAGAGAGCTGGCCGGTGAAGTAAAGGTGAATTCATGTATCCTCGTGTGGCTGAGGAGGAGACAAACAAGCATGTGGACAGTGACTTGGGGCAAAGTCGTGCACTGAGTCACTGATGAATCTGCTGGCTCACGTTCCTGGCGAAGCTGTTTCACCGAAGCCTACGGTTACGGAGGCATATGGAGAAATCCAGGCCATAGCAGCTGTGACAGAAGAAGTAATGTGTAATTAAACACAACGCCACTGGCTGGTTTGTCTTTCATTTATATCTTGACACATCGGTTTCTCTCCTGCGTGTTCTTGTTGTGGTTTTTGGGGGACGACTTGTACAAATTCCTATAGTGGGGAGTTATTAATCTTTCACTGCACCGTTAAAAACGTCAACAAATCCCTAAGTCACCATAAGTGATTTGGGGTCCGTCTCCTTGGAGCTGTTTGAATTGGATTAATGCTCCTTCATGTGGGGCACTGAAAATGATCTCTGGCTGCCCTCTCCCTCGTGTGAGAGAGCTGCAAAAACAACAACAACAAAAAACTATTTTGCCGGCGTGCCACGAGCACACGACACTACACACAAGCATATCATGTAAAAATGTCTCTAATGCACAGGCATATCCCCACACACACAGGAACAGACACAAACACTCGACAGCTGCAACTGTCGATATACCCACAGTGGAGGAATCAGTTATTTTTCAAGTGTCTTACACGGTTTTGCAGCGTACAGTACGAAGCAACGAGGGCGCATCAAGACATGGCCTCCTTGCGAGACGTTCATTGAGACATTAATAATGAAACATGCGCAGCTGCCAGAATTTATTGTGAATGTCAAAGAGTGAGAAAAATGAGCTTGTGTGCCAACAAATTTTACCCAAGTGACGGCGGATTCTGTTCTGCAAGGATAACGACAAGGAATCCGCTCTGCACGGATAACTACAAGAAACGCTTTAAGAAATTAACAGAAACTGCGTGACCTGCAAAGACAATTTCCATACAGCTCGAGTTTAGTGTCTCGCACATTAAAAAGTTGCCGAGCATCTTCCTTAATTTACATGTCATTTGTATACGATGCAGCGCGCGAATGTGTTACAGTCTGATTGCTTTTTACCACATAATTCCCAACCTTTTACAAGCTGTCTCGTTATCTTTATTCGCTCCGTACTGCGTCGGTGCTGACTACCATCTCCGAGTGACCCCACAAGACGTTAGCCAGATGTTCAAGCCTTACATTTGCACTATGGAGTCTGGAGTGAAGGATGAACATCAACCCCTTGAGACTCGAGTCAACCTCCAGCAAGACGAGATGATTGTGTCTGACTCCGTGAGTTCAGTTGCCTGATTGAAATAACTTTTTTTGAAATAACACGAGAAGAGAGATAAGAGGTTGAAGATGACGCTGAAAAAGATTAGGCGAAGGCAACTCAGATACTCTTACAGTGTTCAACAGCAATCTGTGATGTTCGGTGCATTCCAGGAGTTATTTTGTGATAGTGTTGTAATTCTCTCTTCTTTTTTTTTGCTGTACCCACTTTCCCTCAGCTTGCCTTGTCTACTTCTGGTTCAGTTATTACCCCCAAGCCATCTGAGAAGAAGGATGTTCAACTTTCCCAGCTCTACACTTCTTTTTTCGATCAGAGTTACCACATCGGAGAGAGGAGGAGATCATTTTACTAGTTTCAGAAATACCTTGGATTTTATGACAACAGAGATGGCCGTTCCTTTTTGTTCGCGGTTTTTGGGAGAGCCGCTTCCTTGTCTCACTCTGTTTTGGTTTCCTTCCTATACTAGTGGTTCTCAACCTTCTTCAAAATCAAGGACCACTAATTTAGTTCACATTAGACCCATGGACCACATTTTATGTTTTTTCCCCCTCTTGGACCCAAATCTGAGAAAATGTTTATTGTCAGATATGATTTTATTCAGAATCCCATGATTAACTGTATTGCACTCTACAGTTTTTACTGCAGATCCCCTGGAACCCCTGGTGGTCCCAAATCAGCACCTTTAGTGATTTCCTGTGTTTCCCACAATAGTTATACAGTAGCACAGTGATTGGGTGGTTTTCTGCTAATTGAGCTGTTTTGGGTTGCATTGTGCAGGGAAAAATAAAAATGGGCTTGAGTAGGGATGAAATGATAACCGGTTTTAATGATAACTGTGCTAAAATTCTTTACGATAACCGTACACTTTGAAAAACATGGTAAATAAATACTGTCCATCATCAACCAAAGGCAACCGTCTCCCAGGTGCAGACGCGCAGCCTTGGAGAAATGATTTCAGTGAGTGCATCAATCCTTCTTGGGTCTGAGTTTTCAATATCAAACTTGGTCAAATGATTTCTGTGAGTGTATTATTAGTACTTTTTGAACATTTTCAGAACATTTGAACAATACCGTGATAATACTGATAACTGATCATTTTGGCCACTATAATCGTGATATGAAATTTTCATATTGTTTAATCTCTAGCGGGTGGACAGAGTTGCTTGTTTCCATAGACCTGCAGTTGCTTGGGTGGTTTTTGTTGGTTTTTGAACAGTCTTTGGGCTGGAAACCATCCGCTGTATCTGGCAACACTGAGTAAGAGCAAGAGAGTGAGTTTGAGTTGAGGAAATATGAGTCGCATCCCTCACTAAAGAACTCTTATGGCTGCATTACATCATAGTGACAGTCGACTGAGGCGACAGTCGGAGGACAAATTCTTCCTCCTCTACAATGGATGATCCATCTCCCCAGGAGGTTTTCTCATGCTGTAAAATGGTGAGTCTAGATACAAGCTCTCGCTGTTTGATTCTGAGGGCCAGACACCAAAACCTGACATTTACAGTTTGTTATAGATAGATAGATAGATAGATAGATACAGTAGATAGATAGATAGATAGATAGATAGATAGATAGATAGATAGATAGATAGATAGAAGAAAAATAGATCACCGAACAAAATAAGCTCCAAAATGCAAGATACATCACCAATAGCTGCAGGGTGGATTTATCCTTTAACTCATTGAATGCCAATGACGACAGCTGTCGTCAATTCAAATACTGACGTAGAGTGCCAATGACGACGGTTGTCGTCAATTGCGTTTTTTGACGGTGGGACGTGGATCAATCCCTGATACATCTCTGGTACAACTATTGTAGCTATTGGAGGTCTATAACCTATTTTACAGAACCCTTAGGTGGCGACAGTGCTCTCCACATAACAGAAAGGCAAGGAAAAAACAAAGAAGAAGTCGTTATGGAAACGGAAATCGCATCGCATCCGTATGCATCGATATGCTGAAGCACGTTACTGCAGCTGTGCCTGCAGCAGCCAATCTGCTCCCACAATTGAGCCGCTCTGTGTCGGTTGCGACAGCACATCCGCACATCCACACCGTGGAGTTATTATTCTCAACTGGAAGCATCGTTGCCGGTGACAAACACACGCGGAACGCTGTAAAAAAGCTGCACCCTTCACTGTGCGCACAGCAAACTCAGCAGAGAGCCACCACAGACAGGAGGAGGAGTGTGCAGTTGAGGCGAGGCGGGGCGGGGCGGGGCGGGGCGGGGGGGGGGGGGGGGGGGGGCACGCAGAGCAGCACGCAACACCCAGACAGACCCAGGCAGCAGGACAGGATTGACAAACGCAAGCCAGAATATCCGATGCCCACCAGCAGCAAATCAAGACCAGCAAGAAGCTGCAACCAGCAGCGCACGCAGGGGCCAGCGCTGCTGGTTGTAGCTAAAAATATTATTCTGCCAAACAAAATTCCCTGGCCTAAACTGTTTTATTGAAGGAAATTATTTTTGAGGTGTGACTACATTAGAAAAGATTAGCTTCAGAGTCAGTGTGTGCTTGAAATGTTTAATTTCACAAAAGGCCAATTATCTCAGCTTCTAGAAAAAAATTGCTGTTTTTGGATGAATCAAGCTATCTTCTCCGGCTCATAACTAAAGAACGGAAAATGGGATCAATAAACTTTTTTTGCAGATGATAGAATAGAGTCTCATCGTTCTTTGTGCGTGTTCAGTGTTTACATAGTAATATCACACAATATTCTGTGGGCCTCGAGAAATCACTGAAAACGCTCTGAAACTCTGGCACTGGGAGCGTCCGTTCTCCAAAAGTGGCTGGCACTCAATGAGTTAAGAAGAAAAAACCAAACCAAACCAAAAACAAAGAGGACACAAAGCAGGAAGAGGAAAATAAAAAACAGGGCGAACAATCAAAGCAGCCATTTCTTATGTCTTAAGATCGTTCCTGACCTGACGCCACTCTGGTCAATGATCACCATCAGTCGTAGTCGACCATACAATACTTTGATGACGTGGACCTGAGTTCTTTACGCACTGAACTGGAAATATCATCAGGATCTAAATGGATGTTGACAGCTCCCCCTCTCACAGCCACATCACTGGGTATGTGGCTGTCACTCTGCCTGCATGTTGTTCTGCCATAGACTACACTGTGAGTGATGAGTTTGCATGGAGCAGGCACATATCATGTTTATGCTGATGCATACATACAGTAACAATGACAATGAGTAGCCTATTGACAATTGCCTGAAAATGACCTCCCCTCTGCTCCTCTCTTCTCCTCTCCTCCAAAGCACCACTCCTGATCTTCACCACCCTCTGATTCAGCAGCTTAAGGTGGCGTTCACACCCAAAGCGCTTTTTTCAGTCAGAACGCTATGAAAATCATGTCGAGGGCGCTTCCATTGTGCACAAAACACAGCGCACGGAGCGTTTTTTTTGTGCTCCGTTTGTTTTCCCCTGTAGTCGCGTGCAGTACAGATCAGAACACAACGACCACACGGACGGTAGCCAGCTGGTTTTGTTTTGTTTGATGTTGTTCACTGTCAACATGAAAGCCAGATTATTGCCAATTCTGGCAGCAGCAGAGGTTGAAAATCCCTCGGGAGGAGAAAAGGTAGGAAGAGTGAAAAGGACGATCAGGGCGCTTTTCCTCAATGTTCAACTTTTTTCAGCTTAAAAACGCCCACAGACAGCGCTCCTCCAAAAACAACAGACGCCACCAGCGCTGAAACGCCAGGTGCGTTCATTAAAAGAGGAGCACGTCTAGCGTGTCCTTACATAGAGAATGAATTGCACAAAGACGCTGGCAGCTCCAAAAACACGTTTGGTCTGAATGTAGCCGAACTGAGCATACAAGTTCCACAAAGCTCTACCATCCCCGTCACCTTATATTCCCTGTGGAGAATCAGGAGTCAGAAAGATGATGGTGGGCGGGCGGGTGGGGGGTGTGGCTGGGAGGGGTGGGGGGTGTGCCTGGGAGGGGTGTGTTTGGGAGGGGTGGGGTTTAGGGGTGTAGTAGTGGGTGGGGAGAGGAGAGGACAGAAAGTGAGGTGGAGGTTTAGAAGGAGAGACGAGCCTGGGTGAAGTTAGAGCAACGGGAGGAGAGGGAGTGTGACGGGATGAAG
>NC_139640.1:11224739-11229739 GCF_964638095.1 Poromitra crassiceps | reverse complement strand
AGGTGTAACGGTGGGGTTTGTTTGCTGATCCTTTGCTAAGCTCGATGGCCGTACAGACTAGAGGGTGTCCCACAGCCTACAGGGAAGACTGTGCTGATCTTGTCCTCCCTGTATCTACAGAGTCATGCTCAGCAGATCCTGAGGTGACGCTGAATGATTTATGAACTCCAGGACTTTTTAACATGTACAAATGGCATTGCGCAATGCCATTCTATAGCATCCTATAGAGCGCTATGTATAGATACAGCAGGGGGTGGGGTGGGGGGGGAGGTTAATTGTGCTAACTCAAGGGCGTCCCAGCTGGAACACCCTTGAGAGTTGTACAGTACCATTATCCAAGCATTCCTTCCCACTAAGCATTCCTCTCCTCTCCTCCTTCTCTCTCTCTCTCTCATTTCAACTCGTTCACCCTTCCTCTGTTCCTGTCTCTCTCCCCTCTACAAACAAACTGCCTCGTCATCATCATCGCCTCCCTTGACGATGGCGGTTGTTTTTAAGCGCCCGCAGGTGAGAGCTGTTCTCCCACACACACACACACACACACACACGCACGCAGGTCAATAGTTCACGTTCCCAAACTTTTCGGGGAAAGTGCGGGCGGGCGACGTAGACCTCACTGTGCTTTTGTACTCGTGCCATTTTGGACCGAGTGCTGCGGATGAAAAAGTGTAGACACAGAGGTTTGTGGACGCTCAAAGGCGAGGCCGTATCGACGCGCGCCTGAAAGGGATACATCCATTAAGCTTCTCCCGGGTGTTACGCATCGCTTCGCCTTCACGCCATTTGACATCTCCTACTTTACTTCCTGTGGAGAACAGTAACTTACTTTAACACGAACAAACATCCACATTTCTGATCATTGCAAAGCATAATCAGGTTTAGAAAACTTTTTTTTGTTTTATTCCAGCACTTCTTGCTGCCTCGTCCTCCCACCCTTTTAGGAGAACAGTCGCGTTTCTCTTTACTCATCAATCCAAACCACAACGAGTAACGACCACACTAAACCATAACTACCACACTAAACCATAACTACCACACTAAACCATAACTACCACACTAAACCATAACTACCACACTAAACCATAACTACCACACTAAACTTCACCAGTCATTATGTGCTGTAAGTAGGACATGACCTGGTTCACTCCCTGTCTTGCCAATATTAGGGCATTGTACTCCTCACTCGCCAATACAGTCCCCTGCCTACTGTCCTTAACCTGACGCTGCCAGATGGTTTGTTACACAGAACCACCTGGGACTTTGTCTTTGGAAACTGTTTCAAAAAGAGTAGGTACTGCACCAGCGCCTCCTCTAATAATAATAATAATAATAATAATAAGAGCAGCCACTTTCAAAAAGTAGCTGGCAGGTGATTGGATGAACCATCTGTCAATCACATGCTCGCTTCTCGCTGTCATCAGAGCCATGTATATAGAAGAGTCGTGACATCTCCATTCACTCCAATGGACCATTTTTTTTTGTCTCCAGAGTTCCAGGAAGTAAGGTCCTGGATTAAGCAGCACTGTCGAGTTGCAGCAAAATGGACAGTTTGTGTTGAACTCTGAAAGTTTATTTTTTTATTTTTTTTATCAAATTGTTTTCAAACAGCTTTATTTTAGCATTCAAAAGTAGCGCGAGACCCCTTCCTGGCTGTTCATTGGCTAATGAGTCACACATTTTTGGTCCTCCGCTGATGCCACTCCCTCTACAGGACACTAGCTGTCATCACACCTAAAATCCCACCCCTTCGCTGCTCTGATTGGTCTGGCCCACTGCGTGGACAGAGTTAAACAAATCGCTCGGCACACGGTGAGGTGCATTTCTCGCACAATCGTGATCTCGAGAATTAAGCTGCCTCTCAAGGTGACACTGTCCTCGTCTCACTGTCCTCGTCTCACTGTCCTCGTCTCACTGTCCTCGTCTCGCTCCCAACGGAATAAACCAAGAGCAAAACAAGTGGGCTCAAACTTTCCTCCTTCATCTCATCTCTGTCCATTCATTGCACCTCCTCTCTCCCTCTCTGTTGTCGCTTTCTCTCAATCTGCGTCATTCCCTGAGGTAGACGGCGGTGCAGCAGGGGGAAACTGACAGCCATCACTGCATCGTTTGTTGGCTCGGCTGTTAATCTGCATGCCGTTAATAATTAATTGGAGCCTGCAACCACGGCCTCCCTCTTCCTCCATCTTTCTCTCTCTCTCTCTCTCTCTCTCTTCCTCCATCTCTCTCTCTCTCTCTCTCTCTCTCTCTCATTGGTTCCATCTCTTCCTCTGCCTCTATAGTTCCACTTCACTTCTTCCTTGCTAGCTAAATGCTTTTTCCCCAATTCTCTTTCTATTGGTGAATCCACTGAGCTGCTCTGAACCATACAGTCATTCTTTCTCACACTCGTTGTCTTCCTCTCTTGCTTGCACGCATGCATGCACGCACGCACACACACACACACCCTAGACCAGGGGTCGGCAACAGGCGGCCCGCGGGCCAAAATTGGCCCGCCTCCGATAATATCTGGCCCGCCAGATGATTTTGCAAAAAAAAAAAAAAAAAAAAAAAAAGATTTTTTTTTTTACAGTGCACCTGAACGCAACATGCAAGATACCCACTGAATAAGTGTCCAAATGTTCACGTCATTCTGGCCAATACTCCACTTCTGCTATAGCATTTCAGTCTGGAATGTGGAATATCTTTCAATAATCTTTATGACTAAAAGGCTACATTGAAGTAGAAATTTAAATAATAAACTCATTGGTTTTGGATTTATTTAGCTTCAAGAGTGCATTTTTGTTTGTGTGACCCTCAACACAGGCTTTGAGAATCCCGGGCCACTTACTGATACTTATGTTTAAATTAACCCACTCATATTCTGGTTTATTTCAAGAAAAACATTTTGGCCGGTGGAAATTCTAATTGGCTGGTAACTTTAAAATCTAGCAGCCATATTGGCAGGTGGTCAAAAAAGTTAATTTCAAGCCCTGAGAGCAGGTGGTGACATAGGAGTGAGTGAGAAAAGGATCAAATATTGGTGGTTAAGAGACTGAATAATGACATCACAACTGTTCATTTAAAATTAATATTCCTCTAAACCTGGCTTATTCAAATGCCCCAAATTTTCCGCGCTGGCGCCGTTCGGCCCCTCAGCAAAACCTGGTAGCGAGGACATTTTTTGTGGCCCTCTCTATCATCAAAGTTGCCCATCCATGGGTTACGGCATGACAATATTTGTTTGGCCCCCGGCAACAATCTGGGTTTCTCATGTGGCCCCCGATGAAAAATAGTTGCCTACCCCTGCCCTAGACTAAAAATGGGCATAGTGAGTGTGACGTCACCCACTGATTTAAATGGGCGTAGTGAGGGTGACGTCACCCACTGATTTGCGGACTTCCGTTTTGAAGCCTCAGGTTTGCGATTTTGACCGCTGCCATCTTTTTTTTTTTTTTTAGCCAGACGTGACATATTTTTAGCCACATGCATATTTGGATGAGAGCGGGTTTCCCAGAGCGGCAGCGCTGCCTGCTATTGGTCCGTGATCCTCAAGCGACCTGTCAATCACGCCCAAAACATAGTCTTTTTTGATCGTATACTCTAAATGGGCTAATTATATAAAAATTCAGCTCAACAGCAGCCAAGGTCCAATACAAGGAACATGTGGAGCAGAAATGAATCTCTGGAAATGCTAAAGAGGCATGGCAGGGTTTAAACATCACGATGGGGACCACATCACCTGCAGCAGGTGACATGGCCTCGGTGGCCCACCTGACTAGCACCAATGCTCTGGCTGAATACTTCCAGGCAGCAGACGACCTCATCCAGGCATTCCAGGAAAGCTCCCTGGAACTGAACACCACCAAGACCAAGGAGCTGTGACAGGCACCAACCATCTCTCTTCCAACCCCTCTGCATCAAAGGCCAGCTCGTCAAACAGGTTCCACACTTCAGATATCTGGGGACTGAAATAGACACTTTCCTATCCTTCTCCCAGCACACTGACTCCATCTACAAGAAGGTCCAGCAGCACCTCCTCCACCTGCTGAGGAAGCTCAGGGCTTTTAACGTCAGCAAGGACATTTTAACCCTGGTTTACAGATCCCTCATTGAATCCATCATCACCTTTAACAATTCATCCTGGTACAACGCCCTCACCATCAAACACAAAACCAAACTCTCCCGCATAACCAATCAGGTTCACCGCCCTCAACCTTTTAAAGTAGGAACTGCATTTTTACTTTTTAACATTTTTTTTAAAAACTTTTTAACTACTGCACTTTGACTCCCCTCTATTGTCTTTTAAATGGACACTGCACTTTTAACACTGCTTTTGTCAGTTTTGTTTTTTATTATATGTGTCTGTGTGTTTTTAACGTGTTTTGTAACATGCACCTGAGCCTGGTCAAACAAAAAATTTCTGTTGCGGTTTTTGAATCTTTGAATCTTGAATCTAACTGGTTCCGGTATTCCGGCTCTGGACCAGACAAAGAGTTTAACAAAGTGAGAACAGATAAACAGAGAGAACAGCTCTGCTGTCATTTTGCTGCAGTGGAATGATCGGTGGAACAAGGTATTACCTTCAGTTCTTATCAATTTAAGTTCTTTGGCACAGAACTGTCAAAGTAGTTTGATGATTGACACAGACAGCGACCAATCAGTCTGGGCTGAAAAATACATCGCCGAATCAGTGGCGGATAGCAGAACGTCCAGAGACGAATAAAGGATTCATTCGGGCTGGTCACTAATAGGTTAGGTGAGTGGGAATTGGGAAAGATTCCTTTTTGGAGCCAGCCTCAAGTGATCATTCGTGGAACTGCAGTTTTTGGTAGTTCCGCATTGGCCGCAATGCGACCAACTGGAACTCCCCCCTCAACAAACAAACATACGCACATGCACACGCACACACACACACGCACGCACACACGCACACACACACACACACACACACACACACACACACACACACACACACACGGACAATACTCTGTAAAGCTTTACATCTCTCTTAGCTCAGTTCT
>NC_139640.1:11219739-11222239 GCF_964638095.1 Poromitra crassiceps | reverse complement strand
TCGTGCAGCCCTACACACACACAAACACACACGCACGCACACGTGCACAATGCACATACGGACATAGACACTGACACTCATACACACAAACACACTCAGATGCGACACCACTAGAAAGAAGCAGCAACATTCCCGCCAGGCTCGTTGAAGGGAACTGAGAGATAGATACAGCGCATAGTATGCAGGAAACACACACACACTCTCACACACACACACACTCTCTCTCTCTCTCTCTCTCTCTCTCTCTCTCACACACACACACGCTACCTCAAAAACCACAGACTTTTCACAGGGGGAGCCAGGTTATGGGGAATTATGTATTTACAGTAATTACCAAACTGCCATTGCGAGGGGCTGGACTTGGCGAAGGGGGGGGGGGGGGGGGGGGGGGGTCTGGGTAATTGGCAGGACAGATCCTAACCACAACCTGCAGCCCACTTCTGCATTGTGACCCCTGACCCCTGCAAATCACAGAGGCCAACCAGGACAGCTTGAGGACAAAGCCCAAGATATGATCTCGGGGCGAGAGAGAGAGAGAGAGAGAGAGAGAGAGAGAGAGAGAGAGAGAGAGAGAGAGGGAGAGAGAGAGAGTCAGAGTGAGAGAGAGAGAGAGAGAGAGAGAGTGTCAGAGGGAGAGAGAGAGAGAGAGAGTCAGAGTGAGAGAGAGAGAGAGAGTCAGAGTCAGAGTGAGAGAGAGTCAGAGTGAGAGAGAGAGAGAGTCAGAGTGAGAGAGAGAGTCAGAGTGAGAGAGAGAGAGAGAGAGTCAGAGTGAGAGGGAGAGAGAGAGAGAGAGTCAGAGTGAGAGAGAGAGAGAGAGAGAGAGAGAGAGAGGGGTCGGAGTTGGATGAATCAATGAGATGAGTGGATTAGAGTTGATTCCGGCCACCGTGGACTTGACCTTTAACCCCAGGTGTGGTAGCGACAGGAGACATGGTTATGGATAGTTGGTGGTGCGCTACACCCGTCATTTAGAGCCCCGGAGAGCGATTGTTTAGCACGGCTGGCGAAAACAGCCTTTTTATGAACCCTTCTGGACTTTAATCGCATTGATCTATAGGTGTAATAAAAAGACGCTGAGAAATAATCAGTGTCCCGGGGAGTGTTGAGTGGCTCGTCAGCCACCGGAGTGCGATGCTCCCCACCCTGAGGGGAAAGTTGTTTCTGTTCACGTCTAAGGGCATTGAAGGGAGAGAAAAAAAGTTAAATGACTTTTAATTAAATTTTAATCAAGAGATAATTTCCCCTTCCCAAAACCAGTTAGGAGGCGGAGATGGATGGTGCTGAGCTCCATGGCCATGATAGATGTGATGTTTAAACCCTGCAGAGGGCCCATCACTGGTGTCTTGTTCAAATTTAATCGATCAATTGATCCTCAATGAACCTGCCAGATCTTAAGAAGATACCGCCACTATCAAGGTGAGATTCTCTAACCCAGAGGGAGAGAAGACAGCCTCTAACCTTCTAACCCTCTGAGAGGACAGCCTCTAACCCTCTGAGAAGACAGCCTCTAACCTTCTAACCCTCTGAGGACAGCCTCTAACCCTCTGAGAGGACAGCCTCTAACCCTCTGAGAGGACAGCCTCTAACCCTCTGAGAGGACAGCCTCTAACCCTCTGAGAGGACAGCCTCTAACCTTCTAACCCTCTGAGAAGACAGCCTCTAACCTTCTAACCCTCTGAGAGGACAGCCTCTAACCCTCTGAGAGGACAGCCTCTAACCTTCTAACCCTCTGAGAGGACAGCCTCTAACCCTCTGAGAAGACAGCCTCTAACCTTCTAACCCTCTGAGAGGACAGCCTCTAACCTTCTAACCCTCTGAGAGGACAGCCTCTGACCCTCTGAGAGGACAGCCTCTAACCCTCTGAGAGGACAGCCTCTAACCCTCTGAGAGGACAGCCTCTAACCCTCTGAGACAATAAAAGTCTGAGAAGTCTGACAAAACAGTGCTGGGGACTCGCTGAGAGGAACCGCCCGCTCGGGAGCTCCACCCAAGAACAGTACATACCTTGGCTTTTTCTCTCTGCCAATTGGAACCGTAGGAACGCTGAAGTGATGGAAGCTGGTCGCTCGTTAGCATGATAAACCCTATAGTAGCTTCCCAGCAAATCAAGTGAGAGTTCAGAGGGGGCTTGATACTACTTCGGCTAGCAATTAGCCAGCTAACATTAGCTTGCAAAAAAGAGAATAGCAAGTTAACATTAGTGATGATATCACCACTGGGGCATTTCTAGAACCAATCAGCATAGTCCTCCTACTACACTTACGTCTGGACCACTAAAGTAACCTAGTCCCATCAGTCTGGACCACTAAAGTAACCTAGTCCCACCAGGAATTCAGACATGATTGCTGCTAAGGCCAAGCCTCATGTACAACCAACAGCTTCATGTGGCGAGCAAAGAGGAGACAACCTTTAAGCAAAGCCTAGTGCTCAATGCAACGTTATTACATTATTGACTTGACTGGTGCAGCACAGAAGACATTTCATGCTGAATGTCAGAGCG
>NC_139640.1:11174739-11214739 GCF_964638095.1 Poromitra crassiceps | reverse complement strand
GCCCAGTGCTAAAGCCCACGGCCCAGTGCTAAAGCCCACGGCCCAGTGCTAAAGCGAGAGACCACCATGCCCACGGCCCAGTGCTAAAGCGAGAGACCACCATGCCCACGGCCCAGTGCTAAAGCCCACAGCCCAGTGCTAAAGCGAGAGACCACCACGCCCACGGCCCAGTGCTAAAGCCCACGGCCCAGTGCTAAAGCCCACGGCCCAGTGCTAAAGCCCACGGCCCAGTGCTAAAGCCCACGGCCCAGTGCTAAAGCCCACGGCCCAGTGCTAAAGCGAGAGACCACCACGGCCCAGTGCTAAAGCCCACGGCCCAGTGCTAAAGCCAGGTGCCACACTACAATAAACATACTATCTAATGAAGTGCTGAAGTGGAGGGGAAGACTTGTTTGATTGATTGGGTCTGTCTAGACTCGCCTGCAGAAAAATCAAACTCAGGAGTATCGCTGCGTTCTGCACATGAAGCAGCTCAGACCACAGCAAACCACTCAGCCCTTTCACCCAGACATGTGCCAAAAGGGAAAGCAAATATGGCGGCTCGGTGGGCAGACTGTCTAGTCGGTTCAAAGGGCTGCTACTCAGTTGCTTCAGCTGGTGATTCAGTGAATAACAAACAGGCTATTAGCATTGCTCTGCAACATGAGAGGACATGAGAGTGAATGACAGAGGTAGCCATTAGCAAGCCCCTCTATGTTACAGATATGTATTTAATGGGATGTCGCTACATGGTTTCTATTATGCTCAAAGACTCCACGTATAAGAAGAGATGTGTGTTCATATGAGAGGGGGCTTTAATTAGAGACCCGGGCCGGGCGGGTGCTCTGCGGGGACTTGGCTCGGACAGGCCGGGCGGCGGGGGGCGGAGATGAAAAAGGGAAAAGGGAAGAGAGGGCGATAATTGTGATCAAGCAGGAGACGCGTAAACTGCTGTTGGAGGATTGATAGAGAAGCTGGAGGGACGAGACAATCAAGAGGCTTCTTGGCCCGGCAGGAGGGAGAACTTTGGCCAGGTGGGTAATTAAAGGTGATGGAAGCAGAGTCTGCTGAGTGAGGAATGTAACGGAAGAACAGAGTGGACGGGAATAGAGCGAGGAGGGGAGTCACACGCGGGTGTTTGGGGGGCGGGTGGGGATGTGCGGCTGGTAATTGGGTGGCAGGCAGCTGGGCTGAGCCTGATCTCTGTGCTTCATCCTCAGAAGATCTGGGCTTGTCTAAGTCCCATCAAGGGAGAACAAACGTAAACAAGAAGGGAGAGAGAGACAGAGCAGACAGACAGAACAGAGAGAGAGAGAAGAGAGGAACCAAAGTGAGCGTGGAGATGAAACAGAAAGTGGGAAACAAGCCACAGGAATACAGAGAGGAAGAGGAACACGGGAATACAGAGAGGAAGAGGAACACAGGATCATGGGAGGATTAGGAGGCTCCTAATCATCTCTTAAGGAGCTACATGCAGCGGAGGAGAAATGAGGAAAACTCAATTAAAAACCTGTCAGAGACATCATGGAGGGGTTTAAAGTTGATGACAGATTTTCAAGTCAGATTGCGACTGTCCACTTGGAAGACTGGTCTATTTGAATGCATGATGACATCTCCTTCCACGTCTCCACTAAATTGTACGTGTAACCTGCAGCTGGGAACAAACTCAGAATCTTCAGCATGGGAGGCGAGGAGGCTATAACCCACATGGTCTCTAGCATCTGTCACTCTAAAGCTTAATTTATACTTATTATAAAGTGTCGCTCAGCACATGGTCGCAGACGAAAAATAAAGTGTCGCTCATGTTGCTGCATTTATGCTTCTCTCCACGGCGCAACGGTCACGTGACGCTAGAGACAGAGGGAGGCAGAGAACTAGTGCAGTGCAGACAGGCAAGAGAGGGAATGCTGTCAGTGAACCCACGTCGGAGGCAAGATGTAACTGCAGCCGCATATAACGACACACAACCACACAATCACTTCCTCTCTCTCTGGGAAGTTGGTCACGGTGTTCTTTGTGATTTTCACGAAGTCATACATCAAGGACAGGCTGATAAAAATACCGGGGACACGCTCATTAATTTCATTTAAGCGAAAACTAAAACAAGGAAGTCGCGCGTGCCCGTCTATATAGCCAATCAGACTTGCGCGACATTATGTGACGTAGTCAGCGACACTAGACATTTCACCAGGTAGCAGACACTGCTCGCAGACACTTGAAAGTGTCGACTCAAGTCCTCATTTCTGTCTGCGACCATTTCAAAAGTGTCGGCAGACGAAGCATAAATTGGGCTTAAGGCATCACGGAGAGACAACAGCATACAGTATTAGCGATTTTTTTGTGATTCTTTTTTTGTTGTTATGCTTGTTCAGAACGAAAATGTACATTGAAACAACATGAACCTAAGAAAATACTTAGATAGATTTGTGGTTTTCTTTTAGCGTTAGCCACCAATCTTGCAGATGATCTGCAAGGCATTCTGGGAGATTTCTCATAACAGTCACTCGCTTTCGAGTCAGTGTGCATCTGAACAAGGCTAGGTCGAAACCTAGCATATGGCCAGCGCGGAAAAGCATTGATGAGCCTCATTGTTAATGTGGAGGGCTCTGTATACGTCAGATCGGCAATATGTCATTTTGTAGGCGCCATACTGTATGTTCCCGCCCCCTTTTAGGGCGAAAACACAGCCTCTCCCCATTGATTTCAATGTAAAATAGCACTACCCCAGAAAATTATAGAAAAATAACAGAATCAATCTCGTTCATTCATGACCCCAAAACACCATGACATGACAATACGCCGCGTCACTGGGTGGCAACGGCACCGGAAACCTATGGAGCCCAAGTGGCGCGAGGCTTTAATGTCTGACTCTAGCCAGTTAACTGTTTACATTTTAAAAACTGCGACAGTTCACACAACTTTAACACGACATGCATTATACATCAAACTCTTGCGCTACTTCTGCTCTCACTCAGAATGTCAAAATATAAGCGATGTGATGTATAGTTTTTGAGATATTAGCGTTTGTTTGGCACAACTCATACTATTAACTGCCACGGGTTGCGCATTTCTGGGTGTCAAGTGACGTCGTGCTGATTCGTCCTATATGTTACTCGCCTGGCCATAGAATGGGCAAGATACATCGGAAATATTACTTTGACCCATCTAAAATCATGTAACTCTCTCTCAGTATAGGTCACTCAGTCTCTGAGTGACCTATACTCACCACCACGGTGTCCGCCTGTTGCTAATTCTCTTCTGTTATTTCCATCAGTCTTTTGTGTTGCTGCCTTCGGCTCTGGTGAAATAAAATCGATCTCCTTGCTCAGCCTTAACATGACGGGTTTCAATTGTTTTGAGAGAGAAAATGTCCGCTGCTCGGGAACCCCTTGTGTGTGTAACGTCGGCTCCGCTAGGCCGGAGGCGGGGGTTTAGTGAAGCCGCGGTCTTGCCTGGTGAGAGGCTGCCGGGGTAGAGGCTTCCCTTCTCCCCCATGTTCTCCCCGGCCCGTAGCGTAACTCCCGTCGCCCGCGCAGCACAAGCCGGGGTGGTGGCTTGACTCCCCTGCATGCATGTATGCTAAATAACAACACATTGATATCCATTCTCCTGGCCGATGGTCTCATTGTAACTGTAGGTCATATAGAGGGAACAGGATTTCCTAACCAGTTTAAAAGCTCCGTGTATGGATTTAATTTTAACGTTATACGTTATAGCCTACTTGGCCTATGGTATGGGCGGAGGGCAGATGTGCGGTCGCTATGACGACCAGCCGGGGCTGTGATGTAAATAGTGACATGAGTCACATGATTTTAGATGGGTCAAAGTCATATTTCCGATGTATCTTGTCATTCTATGGCCAGGCGAGTTGTTATTGTCATGTCATGGTGTTTTGGGGTCATTAATAAACGAGACTGATTCTGTTATTTTTCTATAATTTTTTGGGGTAGTGCTATTTTACATTGAAGTCAACGGGGAAAGGCTTGTGTTTTCCCCCTAAAAGGGGGCAGGGCCTAATTGCCGATCTGATGTATAGGCTACTTGAATTTAATAAAACATTTTATTATAATCCATTCATACACATTAACTTTGTGAGGTGCCTTTTCTTCAACTTCTATTGTTCTAATTACATCTCTCCCAGTTAGCAGTATCCCAAAATCATCATGAAATAGCCGACGCTGTCTCCTAAATATATTACAGATTAGATCTAGAGCAGAGGTTCTCAAATGTTTTTCAGCCAAGGACCCCTTACAAGATAGAAAATATACCGGGGACCCCCTCATTCTGATTTGTGATTTTGGGCTAAGCTTAATTGTTTCCACGGTAACGTGCTTGACTTTTAATTTGATAGGTTTGTTATTAGAATGTAATCCATGAACCATTTTAGATTTAAAGCATGAACTATTTTCGTTGAACTACGGTATGAAGATTTTGCAAAATTTTTTTTTTTTTTTTTTTATTACATTACATTTACATTACGTCATTTAGCAGACGCTTTTGTTTTGTCCAAAGCCACTTACAATATCACAATTTGTCAACAGTCCAGAAAACCACTATGCAACACAATCAATTTTGATAGACTAGCACCATGTAGGAAGTAGTTTGAGAAGGAATAAGTAACATGTAGCATTTTCTTTTTAATTAATAAAAAAAAATAAAAAAAAAAAAAAAAAATCTTTTTTTTTTTTTTACTTGAAAACTTTTCGCGGACCCCCTGGCAAAGTGCCACGGACCCCTGGGGGTCCGCGGACCCCCATTTGAGAACCACTGATCTAGAGGACACTAAGCTGAGTCCCACCCAAAGCCTGAAAGGCTTCATCGGATTGGGTGCAGCAGACATCACTCAACAGGAGTGGACCTGATTGGCTGAGTCCCGCAGCTCCCACCCAAAGGCTGAAAGGCTTCCTCTGATTGGTGTGGAGCAGACGTCACTCAACAGAAGAACTCGTGCGTGCAGTCGGTTCAACATTCCTACGGACAAGGCCTTTTGTAGCGCTGGCCAAAAACCTCCATTTTCGAGGGCTAATAGCCCTACCACTTCGCCCTGGCCCTCTATTCCAACAAGAATTGGGACACCCGACACGAACGCACAAAATGGAGGGTTAAGAGCTAAGTGCGTTAGGGCAAGAGGTGTCTTGGGATTGGGTCTTTCTCTTCCATCTCCCCTGTCCATATTAGTGCAGTATTGCTTTGACTTTTTTTTAAGCGCAGGGCAGGAGGGATTTCCAGATTCTTTGCTGTCTCCGGGAAGGGCTGAGGAACTGGAGTACTGTTGAGCTTAACTCAGATTGAAGTGTAAGTCCGTGATGAAAAGCCCTTTTCTCCTTTCCAAACCTGGGCCACACGTCTCAGCAGCACTTGCTCTATCCTCAGTGTTTGCATAAACTGTCAGCGAGCAGCTGTATCACCTCTGGGAAATGTTCTAGCTTTGTGGAAAGTACAATGTTCACATTCATCCTCCGTACATACACCTACTGTGCACACTCAACACTACCTCCTACTGTGCACACTCAACACTACCTCCTACTGTGCACACTCAACACTACCTCCTACTGTGCACACTCAACACTACCTCCTACTGTGTACACTCAACACTACCTCCTACTGTGCACACTCAACACTACCTCCTACTGTGCACACTCAACACTACCTCCTACTGTGCACACTCAACACTACCTCCTACTGGACACACTCAACACTACCTCCTACTGTGCACACTCAACACTACCTCCTACTGTGCACACTCAACACTACCTCCTACTGGACACACTCAACACTACCTCCTACTGTGTACACTCAACACTACCTCCTACTGTGCACACTCAACACTACCTCCTACTGTGTACACTCAACACTACCTCCTACTGGACACACTCAACACTACCTCCTACTGGACACACTCAACACTACCTCCCACTGTGCACACTCAACACTACCTCCTACTGGACACACTCAACACTACCTCCTACTGTGCACACTCAACACTACCTCCTACTGTGCACACTCAACACTACCTCCTACTGTGTACATTCAACACTACCTCCTACTGTGTACACTCAACACTACCTCCTACTGTGTACACTCAACACTACCTCCTACTGGACACACTCAACACTACCTCCTACTGGACACACTCAACACTACCTCCTACTGTGTACATTCAACACTACCTCCTACTGTGTACACTCAACACTACCTCCTACTGTGTACACTCAACACTACCTCCTACTGGACACACTCAACACTACCCCTTACTGTGCACACTCAACACTACCCCCTACTGTGCACACTCAACACTACCTCCCACTGTGCACACTCAACACTACCTCCCACTGTGCACACTCAACACTACCTCCTACTGGACACACTCAACACTACCTCCTACTGGACACACTCAACACTACCTCCTACTGTGTACACTCAACACTACCTCCTACTGTGTACACTCAACACTACCTCCTACTGTGTACACTCAACACTACCTCCTAGTGGACACACTCAACACTACCTCCTACTGAACACACTCAACACTACCTCCTACTGGACACACTCAACACTACCTCCTACTGTGCACACTCAACACTACCTCTGTAAATGCATGTACTGTAAATCCGCACGGGGATGAATTCAGAGATTCGGAGATTGAGTGATTGACGTCCTTTACGTTTTGCTCAAGGTTAGAAAGTGTTTGCTGGAAGTTGTGCGCTATGGGATTACTCTTGGCTATAATATGTCAATCACATCCCATGAAAGACAGAAAGACGCCACAAGAGGAGGAAGCCTATAGGGAAGTGACATGAGTGGGAAAAGGAACATAAAAAGGAAAGGTGAAATAGAGAGAGAGCTGTGCTGCTGGTGCGAGCCGGGGCAACCGAGAGCAACGCTACGCTAGAGAAGGAAAGGGGAAAGCTTAGATGTTTGCCACAGTCACATTGAAAAGCTCTCCAGAGAGGAAGTGAGGTGGAGGGAGGAGAGGCGGAACAGGAGGGAGGGAGCTGGCGATGAAGAGAGAAATTATTATTACGCACGAGTCAAGCAGGACGTATAGGTGTGAAAGCGCCCCTCCAGTATGGTCGCCAATACTATACTGCCAAGAGTCAGCCCGTCTCCCTTCAGGCGAATTTTCACAACACAAACAAGACACTCACATTCAGAAAATAAATAAATAAATAATTAAATAAATAAATAAATAAATAAATAAATAAATAAATACAGTAATTAATTAATTAATACATAAATAAATAAATAAATAAATGAATACATTAATTCACTAATACATTAATACATAAATAAATAAATAATAAATAAAGAAATAAATAACCAGCCCTAACCCTATAAATAAATAAATAAATAAATAAATAAATAAATAAATAATAAATAAATAAATAACCAGCCCTAACCCTATAAATAAATAAATAAATAAATAAATAAATAAATAAATAAATAAATAAATAAATAAATAAATAAATAAATAACCAGCCCTAACCCTATTAATAAATAAATAAATAATAAATAAATAAATAAATAACCAGCCCTAACCCTATTAATAAATAAATAAATAAATAAATAAATAAATAAATAAATAAATAAATAAATAAATAAATAAATAAATAAATATTCTTGTGGCATATAATCAAGCCGCAGTGGCATGGAGCTGCATTGGTAATGTGTTTTTGCATGCTGTGGGTTATAATTCTTCACCAGTGAAGGATTCACAGGCACTTACAGAGGCTTGGTCATTCTGCTGTCAAGATTGTAGTGAGACATTGACAAAGCTCCCATGAAACCTCCTCAGATGGATAGAATGGGAAGTTCTATAAGAGGAGAGGAGAGAATAGGAATTCCTGGTGTGTGAGGGTAAATGGGAATTTTGGCCAGTAGAGAGAGAGAGAGAGAGATAGAGAGAGATAGGAGGAACACACACACACACAGAAAGCAATGAGCAATAAACTGTCTGTCTCCGAGCACCCTTGACCTACATGCCAGGCCTCGCTTGATGCTGAGCCAAACCCCCACAATTTGCATGGAGATACATTTTTGGCAGCAAATGCGTTCATGTCAATCAAGCCTCCTTGACGAATTGAAACAAACAGTGGAGGCTGAATGAGCACAGAAAGTCAGGAAGACAGATAAACAGATGGGTGGAAGAAAGAGAGATGGAATTCAAGAGTAGCAAAAAGGAGAGAAAAGAGAGAGAATAGTTAATCCGTATTTTGGACCACACACTGGATTCACTAAATGCTTAGTTACCAGTACCCCCCCCCCCCCCCCCCCCCACCAGTCTCTACACCCCCCATCTCCCCGCCTCTGCCCCCTGGAGGCTGCTCACACTTCCTGTCAGTTTACACTTTTCACTGCCAGAAACTGGAGCTTGTTGCCATGGAAACAGCCTAGTAGAGGAGGGGAGGGGGAGCAAAAAAGATCTCTGCCGCATTGCTCGACTTGGATGGGTGTTTTGTATGTGTGTGTGTGTGTGTGCGTGTGTGTGTGTGTGCGTGTGTGTGTGTGTGTGTGTGTGTGTCTGTGTGTGTGTGTGTGTGTGTGTGCGTGCGTGCATTCGTGCCTGCGCGCGTATGTTTGTCTGATAGAGACCTTATGAATGACTGTGTAAGCAGGCACTTCTGGTGACTGGATGTTGTGTGTGCGCGCGTGTGTGTGTGTGTGTGTGTGTGTGTGTGTGTGTGTGAGAGAGAGAGAGAGTGCCTATCAGTGTGTGTTTTAATGTCCAGTATCTATAGTTTACACATGCTCTGTGTGTGTGTGTGTGTGTGTGTGTGTGTGTGTGTGTGTGTGTGTTTGTATGTACGTGCATGCATGCGTGCCTGTGTGTGGTAGGGTCTGTATACTGATCCAATTTCCCCCCATTAATGTATATCATTAATGTAGTCTAAATGAGACAGGTTGATTGATTGGTGACATCACTAGGCCTTATTATACTGTCCTCTATATGCCCCATTTAAAGCCTGGCAGCCAATCACGGGTGTCGCTGTGGCGGCTTCTGAATCTGTTCAATTTGCTTCCTGATTCCAAAGACCTTAAAAGCCTTTATAGGTTTGGCGGGCCCCTCCCCCCCTCTCCCCCCCGCGCCCCTCCCCCTCTGGTGACTGAGGTGACATATTTTTATTAGACCATCAGAGGAAGGTTAGGTGACTTTGGCCCGCACCCCCCCCCCCCCTCCCATTCTCATTCAGGCACTAAACCCTGCACCCCCCCCCCCCCCAGCCTGGCAGCCCCCCGTCCACTATTGATCCCACAATCTCATCAAGCACGTTTCCTTGAAGATGCAATTTGGACCACATCAACACAGAGGGTCGCAGCACTTTGTTCTAGCCGCGCCATTGATCTAGCCCCTCCCCTCCCCGCTCTGCCATCGCCCTGCGCCACTGCCCCGTCCACCCCCCAACACACACACACACACACACACACACCCTGCTTCCTCCACCTCGCTGATGGTGCACTGTTCACTTTCCATCGCTGCCCGAGCTTCTGATTGAATGAGGTTTAGAGGAGCGGTGAACCATAGTGCACTCAACGACAGACACACACACACACACACAGAGACAACACACAAAATCAAAATACTGGACACACACACACACGCACACACACACACACACATAGACACAACAGACAAAATCAAAATACTGCACACACACACACACAGGCACACACAGGCACGCACGCACGCACGCACGCACACACGCACACACACACACACACACACTTCAGCACAGTGAGCACATGCCCCCATCAAGGCTGTGGCAGGCAAAGGCCATGAGGGACACAATGGTGGGGCTGATGGGTATCCTCACAAGAGGGGGGGAAGAGGGGAAAATCCACTAGTAAACACACCAAGTCAAACTTTTACACACACACACACACACACACACACACACACACACACACACACACACACACACACACACCAAGTCAAACTTTTACACACAAACACACTAGTAAACACACCAAGTCAAACTTTTACACACACACACACACACACACACACACACACACACACACACACACACACACACACTAGTAAACACACCAAGCCAAACTTTTACACACACACATTTTTTTTTTTTTTCTCCCAAAAAATAGCAACGTTTGTGGACCAACATTGCTATGTTACAATTTCGGCTCCGAAATTGTAAAATGGTAACGTACGTTTCTACATGGGTGGGCGTGGTTTGGGCGTGGTTTATGGAGATTATCTGTTTCTAACCCCTCCCCCTACCCTAACCCTAAGATCTCAGAACATTACCATTTTACAATTTTCGAGACAAAATTGTAAAATAGCACGTTGGTCCAAAATGTTGCTATTTTACAATTATCTGTGAGACTGTGTTACACACTAGGGTTGTCAAAAGTATCGATAGTATCGAGAAGTATCAATACTAAAAATTTGAAACGGATACAATACTCATTTGCAACAGTATGGATACCAGCAGTGCTTTCTTTTAATGAAAAATCAAACATACTACAGATTTTCCCCTCCCTGTCATTGGTGGGTATCTGTTGCTTCAACAAGCTCAAAGTGTTCTGATAGGCTGATGGCTAGAGCAGGGCTAATCTGCTTTGTAAGTACAACGTTTTTAATGAGTTTTATTGGGCCTAGATTATGGAGAAGCGTGCGTCTGTCCATCTGTCTTAATTTATTTTTATACCTCTTCATGTGTTGTCATTTACCCCCCATGGTATCGAAAATGGTATCGAGTATCGATATTTTCCTGGGTATCGGTATCGAAGTAGAAATTCTAGTATCGTGACATCCCTATTACACACACACACACATACATGTACACACACACACATACATGTGCACGCACACCACACATGCACGCACACACACAAACACACGCACGCACACATACACACACATGCACACAGACACACACACACATGCACGCACGTACAAGCACACACGCGCGCACGCAAACATGCACGCACGCACACACAAACACACACGCATGCACACATACACACACACACACACACATTAACACACACAAGCACCCTTGCTCTGTATACATACATACATACTACCAACATAAACAAACGCTGTGCATATTTGCACTCTATCTAACCCTTGTTCCCTCAACACTCTTTTCACACAGTACACCCACACAAATGCACACACACTCACAAAAAGTCTACACTACACACACACACACACACACGCACACATCTGCAGGCGTTCAGCAATGAGGTCATGGCGGTCTAACTGTACACCTCAGGGCCTGCGAGACCTCCTCCTCATCCTGCTGCCTCCTCTTCCCTCCAGCTCCCCTGCTCCCCTCATTCGCCCCTGCTCCCCTCCGTAATTCGCTTCTGGTTTTCCTTTATGTCATCTTGTCTTGTTGCCTTTCAGATATGACTAACACACATCCTCCCCTCCATCACTCTGTCCCTTTCTTTCAGATATGACTAACACACATCCTCCCCTCCATCGCTCTGTCCCTTTCTTTCAGATATGACTAACACACATCCTCCCCTCCATCGCTCTGTCCCTTTCTTTCAGATATGACTAACACACATCCTCCCCTCCATCGCTCTGTCCCTTTCTTTCAGATATGACTAACACACATCCTCCCCTCCATCGCTCTGTCCCTTTCTTTCAGATATGACTAACACATCCTCCCCTCCATCACTCTGTCCCTTTCTTCCACCCCTCCTTCCTCGCCTTCTTTCTCTAATTGCTGAGGCAATCATATTTACGTTGGTTCCCCCCGCACGCTTGTTTACCCTTCCCCTTCCCCCGCAACTGTTTGAATATCGAAATTGCAATATTTATTTGTCTCGGCTCCTCTCTATTCTCGGGCAGAGAAAAAGAGCGGAGAAATGTTAGGAGGGGATTTAATTGAGTGGGTCAGTGGCTTTGGGATGAATTATTAAATAGGAAACAAAACAACGACGCCGACGACGACACGCAGGCGGCGGCAGAGGCTGAAAATGTGATTAAAAACACCACACGCTTGTTCTTCTCCCACCCTCCATATTGTACGTCCAAACTGTCTGTCACAGTTCTTTTTAGCAGCCAGACGAGACACAGACTTTGGCGCGAGTGGCCTTTGCGGCGCTTAATGTCAGTGTTTATTTGTCGGCGCCCACAACTGCGCCGCTCGACATTTGATGGCGGGTGTCACGATGGAACCGGATGGAACCCGCAGGTAAACACGGACTGGAGACAAACAAATAGGGAATATTTTTAAGGCACACACGAGACATTTTGGGCATACTGCATCATACATGTCTTACTGATCGACCTGATGCCACTGGATGTCTCCTAACTGATGGCACAAACCTCCACACAGCAGACAACCAGTGTTGGGCAAGTTACTTTCAAAACATATTACTAGTTACTTTCATTTGTAGGTCAAGTTACTTTACAATATTACTTTCTGTGTAGAGTAACTCGTTACTTATTACACTACTTTTGCATTACCTTTACCAAAACAACAGCAGTAGCAGAATGACATCGCTGCCCCGGAACCATCCCGAAAAATAATTTCAACCGCCTTGAACAATTAAACAATACAAAATTCTAAATGTTATTCTTTTCCTTTGTTATTCTCATCTATAGTGGTTATTTGCATAAAAACACACAGTTTGATTAGGAAATTATTGTATATTTTTTTTATATGTGCTTTGATTTAATAAAATGTAACTCAATTTGTAACGTGAGTTACTTGACAAAGTAACTGGTATAATATTACTGAAATCCTTTAAGTAATAATTTATATTACTGCGTTACTGCTAAAAGTAATATATTACATGTAATATGTTACTTTTGTAATGAGTTACCCCCAACACAGCAGACAACACAGCCCCGGCTTTCTAACATTCATAATGCTCACATATGGAGCACTTTCATGGCACCTGACAGCGCTCGTCCTGCAGAGCACAATACGACCAGGCCAATTATGGCTTCCCTGCTTGTATGCTGGAGGAATGGCGGCACACCAGTGCAGGAATACCTTCTCCGGTTTGAAAGCCTTTCGCAGTGACTGTATGAATTGAAAGATAATCCATTAGGAGGGTAAATAAGATGACTGTCGCTTTGACGAATGGCGGTCACGGAGCAGCAAGCTGTGTCCCCTCTCCAAATTGAGAATCATCGGCCGTGACGCGCGCGCAAACTGGACCGTCATCAAAGACTGTCACTGTTGAAACATTTGGCAATCAGCACAGAACCCTCCTCTGGAAGCGGGCGTGCGATCACCCCACAGGGGGTAATGGCATTTCTCGCTGTAATTAATCACGTGCTTTTTTGAGCGCCACTTCCCCTGACGGACGGGGGAACGGCGTGAGACGACGTACATGAGACCATTTCAAAAAGAGACACCTCGCGATTGTTTTTCCCAGCTTGGCGCTCCATTTACATCCAATTACCTGGCGGCGGGAGTGACACACACAAGTGGGCTCCGTTTGGAAGAATACATTGACCTGCTTTCTCCTCGCTGAGGAAACGGGGAGAGATTAGAAAGCCTCAACTGTCTCTGACCAATCCCTCCAAAGTGTCTCATGGCCGCCCGTGCTCCTCTTGGTTTTAATCAGTGAGAGGAGGGGACTTGCCGGCCTGTCTGAGGTAATCAACATCAGGGGCTATAAAGCGCTGCTTAATTGAATGGTCCCCTCATTGTCATGCACAGGGGGTATTCCTCCTCCTCCTCTCTCTCTCTCCCCCCATCCTCCTCTTTCCACTCTGACTCTCCCACCCCTTCTCTCTTGTATGCCTCTCATACAAGTCCCTTGGAGACACTCCATCGCTGGCGCTGCCTTTTCCCACCGACAGCTCTAAGAAAACAGGCCTTGTTTGAAGTGGAGCTGCTGGGAGAGTTTAGCCGCGGTTTGGATCAAATTGGGGGGGGGATTGAAGGCAACATTATCAACATTCTGTGGAGGGTGTGATCAGTAGGGCAAGCGAGGTGAACCTATGCGTGTGCACGTTTCTGCATGTGTCTGTAGAGTGTGGTGTCTGGAGTCTGTTGTGTTTGTGAAGTTTGTGAGTATTGGGTAACAGATGCCGATTGCCCTAGATGTTACAGAAGATTATGTCATCTCACAGCAAGAAGGTCCTGGGTTCGATTCCCGCCTGGGATGCTGTGTGGGGGCTGAGGGTGTGTCCCCATCCCCATGCCCTCCTCAGTGCCTATATGGCCCAGGTGGGCTCGTCAAAAGGGCCTTTCTTGGTGGAGATTGCATGTTCTCCCCGCATGCTCCCCTGGAGTTTCCTCCAGATAGGAACCCCCCCGCTAAAAAACATGCCAAAAAAAGGGGAAAAAAAAGATATGCACAGGGGGTTCCCCAAGCGCCAGTTGCAGGCTAAATTGCTGCCTACCATGGATGTATTAAAATAACTGGATAGGGGACGAGCCACGCCCACCCATGCATTCGGACGGAGGCTGCTCACTGGCGCATGAAGCCATCATGGGGGGTTTTTCTTCCTGGTTTTACTTCCTGACCATGCGGCCCAAGGCGAAGTGCGCATGTGTGCCATGACGTGTTCCATGACGTCTCCCACCCCTCCCACCCATGGATTGTATTACAAGAAGAAAATACCCCCGTATACGGCTCTTAGTGGCTTCTGAATAAAAAATGCCCAATAAATAATTTGTTGATAATTAAAAGAGTCGTTTTATACTTTGAGTGACACCTGGAAAAAATTCCCCTGGGTTTAACAGCTGCCGGGATCCCCATGCAAGTGGATGGGAATTTTCCTTTCTGGGCTGCATGGCGTCACGTGACTTGCAATACAGAGCTTTGCCACCATGTTCAAATGGCTTCACAGCCCAGCGCTATTCCTGGGGGCTTGCTGCCTACTGGTCTCTGTCTGCCATTTTGGGGGAGTTGTCAAACTGTATTATTAACATAATAATATAATAATAATAATATAACTGTAGAAGTCAACAGCAGTCAAACTCTTGCTTTAGGTTTAGGCCTTATAGTATTGTCTTGGCTGAACATCATTCCAATCAAAGTTAGGAAATTCCCCTTTTACTTTTGTTTATGCCTACAAAGCAAATGTTTGTACTTAGGTTCTCCCCTGGAAGTGATTTTGGTATAGATGGGCCATTGTATTTAAAGGGGGACTAACCCCCCCAGATTTCCTGCAAAACGGCTCTCCACTCAATCTGTAAACCCCGCAGGCAATATGGCCGCCCACACTCCTCTCCTTACCTGGCAGAATTCCTCCCCCATAAAGTAACATATCTTGGCCAATAAGTATCTAACATACAAAATAAAACAACCCGTAATATCTTACTTTTATGTAGAATGCAGAGGACATGTAACTGTTTAGTTAAACTTGTATTCCAGGAATATTGTGCTCTAAAGATGACGATAGTGGCTCGAGACTGTTTCGTCCTGAAACCCACACGCTTTGCGGTGGTGGTTTTAGCGTAACCTATGTGGGATTCGAGGCGTAACCTATGTGGGATTCGAAATAACGCATCCGAGATAGAAAACGTTATGAATATAGCCACGTTATAAACAAAAAACTAACGCTGGTGATCTGTATGGAAACAGTGTTACTCGAAATGGTTAAAAGTTCTATCAATTTGGTAATTTAGTGGCGTTTTACTGCCATCTAACATAACTAACTAGCGGCTAACATTAGCCACAATAGGCATTACCCATGAATGCATTGGTCTTAAAGGGCTCGCGCCGCGTGAACTACAGTAATAATCAATGGGGAAAAAAACTATTTTTCACATGAGTGGGGCGCGTGTTAACCCCACCGTGACGTCAGGATGTACCAAATCTCCCATTCATTTGAGGGCACAAAAAAAAGCAGTGTTCCACCCATAGAGGGAACTTATGCTGCTGAAAAATGATACAAATGGTAGAATGGCAACAGTTTGGTCTCAAATGTGAAAATTTTGACCAGAATTCTTCACACACCACCCCCAAAGTCATATATATTGGTTAAAAGCTGTTTTGGGGGTTAGTTACACTTTAAGCAAGCAGGATTCTACCATATAGTGTCATGACTCCTGTTGAAAACAAATCCCCTTAAGGAGCGTTCACACCGAGATATTTATTTTTCGCTCTGTCGCTCAAGTCAACCCTTTGGAATCGCTCTGTCGCTCTGTTTAAATCGCTCATCAACAGGCACACGAAATGACGGACATGTGGGGGATATAACGTTACGCAATGTCATGCTGTTTGTCCACTACGAGCCACCGTCATTGTTTACAAGCTAAGCCTATCAGCGTGCTCCTAATGCGAGCTGCATACCGGTAGTACAGACTTCACTTCATGTCAGCTGTCAGGCTGTCAATGTGGTTTGTTGCCACACAATAAACCAGCGGTTTGTTCCAAGCCAGAGTGATCCTTGACTCGCTCTCACACAGCAGCCAATCAGCATTGAACAGCGAGCGACTGATGCCAGCATATTTTCGCTCGAGTTGGGATATTTCATCTTGAGCGACGAGCGTATTTTCTCCCTGTCGCTCTGTCTCTGCCGCGCGGACGCCCAGCGATTATTCTCCCAGGCGAATATACGCTCAATCACTCGTTTGCATTGACTTTGTATGTAAACTCGACGCCAGCGACCAACTTTAATAGGTCGGTGTGAACGCACCTTTAGGGGTCATACAGCACTGACACCCCCCTCTCTCATAGCAAGAGGAGCGTCACATCATGGAGTCAGTGACCTGTATGCATTGCAGACTACACACTATATGTAGGGAGACATGTCTTTTTTCATCATTGCAAAGCCACAGCACAGTAAATAGGATATTGATGTGATGTGTGTAGTTCTTCATATAGCCTCTTCATTTTGCTCTCAAACTGCTTGATGCAGGTTACTTTAAAATGTACAGAATCTTCTTTGGGGGGGTGGTCGTTGTCTTGCCCCGGACACCCAGAGAGGGTCCAAGGTCCATCCCTTTGCCGGCTACTTCTCCTCTCTGGCTGGATACTCACAAATTCCGAATAACAAAAAGTCCATGACTTCCACTTTGGCTTAGTAAGTTGGACTCAGTGAGTGTTGACTGAGTGTTTGTGCCCTTTCACAGAGCCCCTCTGTTGGCCTCACAGTGAGAATACTCATAGACACAAAGCAGCAGCGTGACCAGGCCACACTGTAGAACAAAAGGCCAATGATTTCATATCCAGTATTGCAGATGGAAAGGATTAATCATGGAAGAGGCTATGGTGGCACATCAATGAGTCATAACCAAGCAAATATTGTGGCTGGATGCTTTTTCTCTTTTTTTCTCCACTCTCCTCCACAGAGCATTCAACAGATTCATGCGGTTGCATAAGTCTGCTTAACCTGAACAAACGGAGTTGCTCACACTTAGATCACTCCGTCATCTGCATACGCAGGTGAACCCCCCCCAGCAAGGCGCCTGCCTATCCTCCAGGCTAACATGGCAGGAGGGGTATCATCTGGGGGAAGGCAGGCACGCGCCACTTCCAGGAACCGGAGGCGGTGTTTGTCTCCAGCGCCCGCGCTCCACAAAGCAGCACCTCCGGCGACAGAACGGAAACCGCCCGCGCGCGTCCCACCGCGGCTCAGCGGGCACGCCGCGGCGCGCTGCCCGACAATTGATTTCCCTTCGCGTGTGCCCATTTTCACCTGGAAACGCAACAGAAATGTAATCACCCCCCACACACTTCCTCCTCCCCCAACACCCCCTCTACACCCCCTCTACGCCCCCCCTTCCCCTTCCCAGCAGCCCACCCTCCCAGGCAGCTGCTGCTCAGCCTGCCATCTGGAGAGAGTCTGACCACCGCTTATCAGCCACTGGCTCATCCCACAGCTGGCTCAGAGAGAGAGAGAGAGAGAGAGAGAGAGAGAGAGAGAGAGAGAGAGAGAGAGAGAGAGAGAGGGAGAGAGGAGGGGATGCAAGAGGGAGGGACGGAGAAAGAGATGTAGCAGTGAATAGATGAAGGGAGGACAAAAAAAGAAAAAAGAAAATGGAAGGGTAGTTAGACAATGCAATTGCCAAATCAGGAGATAAGCAAAGAGAGAGCAAACCAAATGACAATGAAGGAAAATCAGAGCGGGAGGGAGAGAGTGTGTGTGTGTGTGAGAGAGAGAGAGAGAGAGAGAGAGAGAGGGAAAAACATGAGAGAGAGAGAGAGAGAGAGAGAGAGAGAGGTGGAGGGGCAGTTGGAGCTGGACCAACGCGCATGTCCTTTATGCCTCATAAATTGTCTTTCAGGCCATCATTGTAGAAGCTATTGATCTGAAAAAGACAAACACACCCCTCAGGCCCCTCAGGCCCCTCAGGCCCCTCGGGCCGGAGAGAGACAGCCGCTCGTTGCCTCCATTGATGATGTCGACCGCTCACTCGCTCTTTCATTACACTGCATTCACCTCTCGTCTCGCCCGGAGAGCAGCCATCTTTTCTGTGGGCCTCTTAGCGGGTCTCCTCTCCCTCTTCTCCTCCTCTACCTGGAATGAGACTTCTTGTTGCCGCGAGTCACTATGTCAGTCAGCTCGCCCTGTTCACACACCCTGTGAAGCAGGACGTGTGTCAGTCAGCTCGCCCTGTTCACACACCCTGTGAAGCAGGACGTGTGTTAGTCAGCTCGCCCTGTGAAGCAGGACGTGTGTCAGTCAGCTCACCCTGTTCACACACCCTGTGAAGCAGGACGTGTGTTAGTCAGCTCGCCCTGTTCACACACCCTGTGAAGCAGGACGTGTGTCAGTCAGCTCGCCCTGTTCACACACCCTGTGAAGCAGGACGTGTGTTATGTCAGTCAGCTCACCCTGTTCACACACCCTGTGAAGCAGGACGTGTGTTAGTCAGCTCGCCCTGTTCACACACCCTGTGAAGCAGGACGTGTGTCAGTCAGCTCGCCCTGTTCACACACCCTGTGAAGCAGGACGTGTGTTAGTCAGCTCGCCCTGTTCACACACCCTGTGAAGCAGGACGTGTGTTAGTCAGCTCGCCCTGTTCACACACCCTGTGAAGCAGGACGTGTGTCAGTCATCTCGCCCTGTTCACACACCCTGTGAAGCAGGACGTGTGTCAGTCATCTCGCCCTGTTCACACACCCTGTGAAGCAGGACGTGTGTCAGTCAGCTCGCCCTGTTCACACACCCTGTGAAGCAGGACGTGTGTCAGTCAGCTCGCCCTGTTCACACACCCTGTGAAGCAGGACGTGTGTCAGTCAGCTCACCCTGTTCACACACCCTGTGAAGCAGGACGTGTGTCAGTCAGCTCGCCCTGTTCACACACCCTGTGAAGCAGGACGTGTGTTGTCTAGGTTAAATGGTACACACAGTCCACTGTATATCTCTCCATCAGCTGTCACAAAGTGCCTGGCGTGGACATAGATTCAATCAAAGCCCCCTGCTCCTTCCTCTCTCTCTCTCTCTCTCTCTCTGTCTCTCTCTGTCTCTCTCTCTCTGTCTCTCTCTCTGTCTCTCTCTCTCTCTCTCTCTCTCTGTCTGGTCTAAATACCTCTGCCTTGTTTATGAATCAGAAGGCCTCTCTCTCTGTGTCGGGTGCTGCCTCTCCTGCATGGACTTGTGATTTCCCCGGAGGCGGGGAAACCTGCCGACGTTCTGCTCTGTTTTGTTCCTCTTCCTTGTTACCGGTGCTGTGGTGTGTGTGGGGCGGGGCAGACAGGGCAATTTGCCCAGGGCTCCACACCACTAGGGGGTGCCAAATTTCTCTGCACTTTTCTTAATTTGATTCTTATTAGGGTGACACCGGGTAACAGTAGAAATAGCCTACATTTATTGCGATCTACGAAGAAACAAAAAATGGGGTCTTTGGAACATTGTACTCCGCCATCTCCCGACCTGCTCCCGAAATATATATGTGTGTGTATATATATATATATATATATATATATATATATATATATATATATATATATATATATAGTTTTGCCCCATGGGCCTGATTGGCATGCACACTGCTTGTTCCCCAACTCGTATTTACACCAAGCCACCGCCGCAGTGCATATAGCACATCGAGACCCACTTTTGCTCCTGCAGGATTTCATGATGAGATCAGTGAGCAGGACTGCTGAGAAATGATGTTTCATAAGCTCAGCCATCCTTATTTCCAAGATCCCATCACCCAGCTTGCCTCTAAATTGGCCCTCTAGTGTCTGGATCTCCTACTGGGGCTGCAGCTGTGGGAGGGGGGGGCATGTTGAGCCTGGATCTCCTACTGGGGCTGCAGCTGTGGGAGGGGGGGGAGGCATGTTGAGCCTGGATCTCCTACTGGGGCTGCAGCTGTGGGAGGGGGGGGCATGTTGAGCCTGGATCTCCTACTGGGGCTGCAGCTGTGGGAGGGGGGGGAGGCATGTTGAGCCTGGATCTCCTACTGGGGCTGCAGCTGTGGGAGGGGGGAGGCATGTTGAGCCTGGATCTCCTACTGGGGCTGCAGCTGTGGGAGGGGGAGGCATGTTGAGCCGCACCACCGGGAGCCACGGCATCTCCGGGGAGAAGGTTAGCCAGCACCAGGTGTGGCCACAAGCGCCTCCTGGGACTCCCAACTGGCTCTCTCATCTCCACTCTGCTCAGGGTCTTAATTACCAAATTCAACTGGTCATTTAGATATGAACTCAGACCGGCTGCTTCCTTCAGTTTCAGACAGGTCTTAACGAGCTGATAATTAAACACCAGCTGAACTTGCCTGCCCCCCAGAGGCCTGACATTATCTCTGGTCTTGGAGAATGTGGATCAGCCGACACACGCTGGTTGTCGTCGGAGATCCCCACTGCGTCTGAGGGAGGGAGGAAACCTGCTCGGTGAGAGCCAGACGGGCATAACAACCTGATTAAATCAGCAGCTTTATTTCTCTGTGTCGGTCCCCCTTGTCTCTTTGTTCCAGTTTGCTTCTCTTCCAGAGTGCTTCTGATGAGGAAGAGGGGAAAACAAAAGCCGTCTTTCTTCTCCTTCCCTCTATAGAGATTATGAGTGCTTGTGAAATGACTTCAAGGAAAAGCGCATGGAATTGTCTTTTTGTTCCACTCCATGCAGCCTGCAAGCATGAGCTGGAGGAGGCTTCCAGGCAGACAAAATGCCTTTCAGACATCTTGATACACGCAGAGTGGTGGCAGACAATTAGGGTTGCCACCCGCCCCTTCAAATGCGGAATTGTCCCGTATCTGACAGTGAAATCGTGCGTCCCGTTTTGAACCAATACGGGATGGGGTTTGTTCCGTATTTTCATCCCACCTGCATTGCCTGATGAAAACCCACCCTACTCTGCATCTGGTTGGTTAGTACTGCTGCCTTTGTTGGTAGATTGGTTAGTTTTAGGCATCAGTCACGGTCAGGCTGAGCCTCTGCTCGCTGATTGGCTCTAATCGGGTCTGAGCCCTGTCTGAGCCGATCAGAGAACAGGGAGGGGGCGGGTCTTCGCAGAAAGCTGGTGGGGAAAATGGCTTTCCTTACTCCAACACTTCCAGTGAAAACTCACTTGAAGTTTCAGAAATACAGATGTGAATGGGAAGAACCAAACACTTGGCTTGACAGGGTTAGCCAACATTGGCAAAACGCCAAGACTGGCAGGAGGCAGGTGAACACAGGTCAGTTTAACACGTTGCTGAATGCAGGAGGCTGGTGAACACAGGTGAGTTTAACACGTTGCTGAACGCAGGAGGCTGGTGAACACAGGTGAGTTTAACACGTTGTTGAACGTGAAAACAAGAAGTGGGATAAGGTTAGTTCTTTTTCATTTTAGTGTCGAGTGTCAGATTTGATTTAGCCAACTGCAAAGCATGTGTTTTCTGTGGTGGTGCAGCATGGTGGCCTGACTGGCAGACGTCACGTTAGACAGCAGCATGTCTCAGTCAGGAGAGCAACATGTACTCCATGTCAGGAGGACACCCTGCAGTGTCCCACAAGCAACTCCCGAGGCTGAGACAGTAATGACAGCTTTTTAATCCCTTCTGGACATCATGTTCTGATTGATCAGAATCTGGTCAATTAGATTTCCTATCCAGTTGTATTTAGGCTACTAGGAAATGAATAGATGTACTGTCAGTCTGCCTTATAAATCTTTGCTGCTGAGGTGCTTCTCTAGGCGACACTATTATGATGTGATTTTGTGAGTTTTACAGTCAAATACATAAACATGAATCTACATGAATCAATATAGTGCATATGAGAAGAAAGTAAACAACTCAGTTATATGCTCACCAATCTGGAAAAATGCATTATTCAATAGGCAACACATTAACAGACAAAAGGGCAATAAAAAAGGTGTTCAGAGATAAGCAAATATTGTTTACCTACATTAATAATATATTTTTCTCAAATATACCCATTTACTGAGGAGTTTATAGCCGAAACGCTATCTATTAGTTCATTGTTAATTAAGCACTTCAAACTTTTAAGTATTCATCTAAATGCTTTCTTGAAACAATCTAAGTTATGATTTACTACCACTGGCTACCCCACCCTCGGGCCCGTGGTGCTCGTGACCCCGAGGGGCGGGGCCCTGCTGCTGCTGCGGGGGGGGGGGGGGGAGGGGCGGGGCCCTGCTGCTGCGGGGGGGCGTCCCTTATTTTTCTGCATGAAAGGTGGCAACTCTACAGACAATGGGCCAGCCTTGTTTTAAGCCTGTTCCCCCAGCCAACATGTCCATCTGGATGGTGTACTAGCTTGTTAGTGTGTATCCACTGGCCTGGTCGGCAGGCTGGTGGAGGGAGTGGAGTTGGCTGGCAAAGAGCTAAAGGTCAAAGGTCAGCGTGTTGGACGGTTGGACGGGCCTCGTCCGCTAACTGCCCGTGGGGATGATTTACAGTGATCCCTTTAATTAGCCTGTTGGAGCGTGTTAGCAGTCCTGCCACGCACATCACAGCTGACTTATTACACATGCATTGGACGGGCGACATTGATCTACTGCCCGGATTTACGAGACGCGAAAGGGTGCCGGGTGGGCACTCAAGGCAAACACGTCGCAACCGCCGTGTTTCCTTCCTCTAACGGTCCCTGTTCGCTTCTCTTCGCCTCCCAGTTGGACATGGCAGGAGAGACAGCCGGCGCCACGCGCTGCCAGGGGTTAGCATTAGCGCAGGGCTAAAGCCCATCCATCAAAGCCGGTGGTACATGATGGTCCGTGCCTCTGATGCTACCTGTTTCCTGGGTGATCAGCTCTCTGAGCCCACACCGCCGTCCCAGCTCTCCCTAGTGAATTGCTTCTCCAATCCGAAGTGACTGGTCCAATTCCACGTGTGCTAAAAGTCCTGGTTCTGTATCGCTGCGCGGGATCTACTGCTCAAATCTTTGAAAGTCAATTGTATGGTTTGCTCCCAGCTCCCTCTGTCCCATGACGCTCATCTCTGCTTGGTGGAACTTCTAATGAGTTTTTGGCACAGCTTGGGCTGATGCAGGAGGCACACATATTGGAAGAGACTTTGATGCCAGGTGGTGAATTGCTTTGTGGGAAAAGAAGAACAGGATATATTTGTCCTCAAAAGAATCCCATCCAGTTGTATCAACAAAAGGAGATAGAAAAATAAAAAATAAAATACAATGACATTTAAATGACTTACTGTCTATTTTAGTGTTTAATTTAGAATGTGGTGGTGAAGTGATTACAATAGGTTATGAATACTAATTCCTGTTTTTCATGTGATATCCAGATGATTCTTAGGCCAGTCAGATAAAAAATAAAAGGCATGGTCTGCTTCTCCGGGAATCACTAAACAAACCAGCAACATTTTGTCACCTAATATTGATACGCCAACTTTTTGGGAGTTTCACCCATTTGCCATATCGCCCAAACATAACTAAGTCCGGATTTTTTATTTAACTGCTCTCAGTTCGACACACCCGTCAAGATAGTCACCAATGCAAGCGTGGTAGGGATGTCAGGTTAACCACAGAGAATAGTTTGGAGCGGTTACGTTTGTCGGTCTATAAATTAGGCTACTTTGCACACTGTCCTTTCTACCCCATGTTTCTCCCCCAGTCAGTCAGCCCCTCCCATCCCTGCTGCTGCGCGCTGTTGTGAGCGCTGTCTGTCACCCTCACATAACGTTAAACACTGGGGACAGATCTCCTCCTGGAGAAAAGAAACTAACGTCATTAGCCACAAATCTGGGCATATTTTCTGGCCATGGGATTAACGTGACCAGCAAGCAGCAGTAAGCCAGGCAATGACGATAGCTGAGTCAGCATGTGCTTTTATCACAGCTAAGTCATCAATGCTAACTATTACCATCAATATTAGCGGAGGTGTAGCTAACATATTAGCATCAATGCTAGTGGAGATTTAGCTCTGTTAAAACCACATTTCCAGAGATGGTCGTGGCAAGAGAATACACACAGGCTTAGATAAGGGTCTTACCTACATGTGTATGAGGGGGGATTGTGTTCACATGTACAACTAACGTTACTTGCTGGTCTGTCTAACCAGAGATATGATGCACTCAGACAGCCAGGATAGAGGGAGCGCTTGTAATATACACCAGCGCAGCTGAGCTCATGCTGAAACTGTCACGAGCGGGTGGAGTTGAAGGTGTTACCGGTGGGCATGTTATGTAGTCGGTGTATGCCTCACCACCGTGTAACACCGGTAACACCTAATATCGCGGCAAGCCAAGGCGAAACTCCCAAAAAGTTGGCGTATCCATTTAATTTAAACCACGCCGAATTTAAAATGTTTAAGCACGGCTAAAGTATGCACAGGACATGTGCACCTATGTGCAGTGAATATGCCACTGTCTCTGACTTGTCTTATCACTATAATGCCTTATTGCTTGTTGTGTCTCTTGTTGTTTTTGCACTCATATGCCTACATTTGTACTATGTTGTAAACGGAGTCCACAGCACAAGAATTTCACACGTGATACTTGTACCATGGAGTGACAATAAAAATCTTGAATCTTGAATCTTGAACAACATACATCACAATTCATCACATTTGGTCAATGCATTGTTTTGAGGTGGAGGCCACAAGTAGGGATGCACCGATCCACTTTTTTCACTTCCGATCCCATTCCGATACCTGAATTTGGATATCTGCCGATACCGATATTATGCCGATACCAATATTTTTCTTGAATATACAGTATAGGCAAAGATTTGGCCAATTAAAGATTTTTTTTTAAATATACCTTGCAAAAAGCAGACAAAATTAAGAAAATATACAAGGCAAAGAAGGATACTATTATACATGGGCAAATTACGACCAGCGCCTCCTGTGCGGCCCGCGCTGGAATTGCAAAAAAAAAAAAATCGGCACCCGATACCGATATTGGATCGGCCCCATCCCTAGCCACAAGTGCTATCTTTGAATACAGTACTGGTGCTTCCATATTGTTTTCCACACACTGTGATCCATAGACTTAACAAGGCCCCTGAATCCTGTATGAATCAAGGTTATTGATACTGTGATATTACAATTACACTAGATAATAATTACCACATGTCTCTGTAATTATAGGGGAATTTATAAAAGGATGGATCCAGTGTTGCTGTGATAAGTGGCGGCATAGTTATTTGGATAATGGGGATTCCCTAATACAGCAAAGAAATACATTAGCCTGGACATAAATATCTTGACACAACAATCCCTTTTGCGTGCGGATGGACTCTAATTATAGTTATTAAATGCATGCCTGTCAGTATGGGCTTCCTAGCAGGCAAACATCATAGGCTTATATAGAGAAAGCACTTCATTTGCTAATTATCTGAAGCTGCCTTTTATCTTTGCGAGAGCGCGAGCGGGGAGGCAGGAGGTCGTGCGGTCGTGCCCCCCCACTGTCGAGAGAGGTCCTGGGCTGGCTTTGAGTGCGTCTACCCTGCCGGGTCGAGTCGCACGTCTACACTTTCTACTGTCGTTCAAACGAGAAGATCAACACTCTCACGTCTATTTGATGGAGGCAGAAACATGCGTGGAGGAGGAGAGCCGCTCAGCGTGAAGATATGACGATGTCAACATGAGCGACAGGCAGCACAGATCACACTTTCCAAACTAGCTGCTGGGGAAAGGGTCACATGAGACTGACGGCATTCTTAACCCATTGATACCTGATGCAGCATTTGTGTGTGTATCCCTTTAAGACCGCGAACCGCGTTAACGCGGTTCGCGTTCAATGGGTTAAAGTGGGCAGGCTCATAACTTATGACTAACGGCAGGTTCACACATACGCCTAGAGCGACGCTTTAAGCTACGCCTACGCATATAGGCATCGCTTCATGCACGCTAGGCTCCTATTTGCGTTCACACAGGACGCCACACTGAAGCCCCGCTCTGCGCTACGCTGATCACATGAGCAGCGGTTTTTTACACTTTTCAGATCTGATTCATAGCATGGGTGAGTAATATAAACCTCTTTTTTATTGTAATGTGCAAGTGACGATGTCTGTCTATTTCCTGGCTGGCTGTAATTGTTATTTTCCCTCGGGTAATCATGTGACTATGAGTCAACACCATGAGTGATACATGCATTGAGACAGGGGGGGTATATATACTGTACATCTGATAGAAATACGTTAATAGAGGAACACATGAAGGACAGCTCTCCTACTATGCACTCATTAATTCGCGCTCCACCCTCCCTTTTGGGCAAACTCGGTAGAAAATATGGCCCAAGTCCGTCAGAAACAACAGCCAACAATGTGATTAATAATATTTTAATTTGAAATTGGTTCAATTGTGAAAATAAACAGGACGCTCTTTGCCATTCTTGTTGCTCACTTCCTGCATAGCTTGACAGTTCAGCGCGCCTAGACGCTGAAAAATAGAACACACGCCTAAACGATAAATGCAGCGCAGCGTAGGCGCAGCGAGAGTGTGGCTTCAGCGCAGCGTGGCAGCGGTCTGTGTGAATGCTCTCATCTGTTAACAAGGACGCCTAAATTTTATGCGTTGCTTAAAGCGTCGCTCTAGGCGTATGTGTGAACCCGCCGTAAGAATAATGTCGGGACGACGAGCAGGGCTGCGGCTGAAAATAGCAGAGCTAATGAAACGGGCCCGAGGAGTTGTGCTGTGGGGAAGAGACAACGTGATGCTTATGTGATGTAGGGGTGTCAAAAATAATCGATTATAAGATGCATCGCGATGCGGACGTGCACGATTCTGCATCGATTCACAAATGTCAAAAATCAATTATTAAAAATAAATAAAAAAGTAAATAATCAAATAAAATATAATGGAAGTACATGCAGTTGTTTATTTTAATTATGGATCATAATACAATGCAATTCCAAATGCACTTTTATTTTGAAAGTAGCCACACAGTGAGAAAAAAGAAAGAAATCGTAGCCCGAATCGTAATCGAATCGAATCGTGAGGCCAGTGAAGATTCACAGCCCTAATGTGATGCCACGTTTGATGGGAGGAGAGTTGAAAAGGAGAGCAAGTAGGAAGAAAAATGGTACTATTCCCCCCTCTCTCTATCTATGTGTCTTTCTCTCTCTCACTCACACACACACACACACACACACACACACACACACACACACACACACGGACAAACGCTATGCGCACATACTGACCAAGTCAAGTAAAGCAGTCTGGCAGTTTCACCCTGGGTACCACCCATCAGGGACAATTAAAGCCAGTGATCTGTGACCTCCTCTCCGCTCCACATCACCAGTTGCCTTCTCACAGTTTTCCAGAAGGGATCTTGGGCGCCTACAGTATATATATATATATATATATATATATATATATATATATATATAGTATATATACAGTATACTGTATAGACTCAGACTGGGGTTAAAGCCACATCAAAAGAATCAAAAGAATATCTGCTGTGACTGATGAGCTATGCTTTCTTCCTCTCACTCCGATCGATTCGATTCCGATTCACAAGCAGGGCTCGACGTTAACTTTTAAAAGTGGTTGCCGGAGGGGCAACCTGGCAAGAGCTTTTGGTTGCCCGAATAAAAATATGGTTGCCCAATTTTAGTCGCTTTATATTTTGAGTAATTAAGATACTATGCAGTCATAAGCCGGCTTAATAATGACGATGTGACAGAAAAGTAAGTATAATAATCTATAGTATAGTATAATAGGCCTATTCAGTGTGCGCACCGGGTGTAGTAGTAGTAATAATGATAATAATAATAATAATAAATTTGTGTCATTTCGTTTTCTAAACAAATCTTATTTTTTGTTTTTATAATGCATTTGCACTAAAATGATTTAACTAATATTTGTGAACTTTCATTTTCATATATTTTTCAACAGTTATTGTTCATATTGTGCTTAATTTATTAATTAAAAGCGTTATTGATAATTAAGTAGCCTACCCTCCTCCAGGCCCGGCTCCAGACCCAAGTTACAGAGGGGGCCTGCCCCTAGCTTGGGGGGGCCAAGCTACCCAAGGGGCATCCGGGGGGATTCTCCCCCGGAAGAAGATTTTGTACATTAGTAAAATTCATCAACCTGGTGCATTTGAGAGCAAAATGAAGAGGCTAAATCTGTGAAGAACTACACACATCTCTAATGTGTTGTGACTTTACAAATAATTAGGCCTAAACAATCAATATTAAGTGTATTTACACATTGTGCACAAATTGCATTCATTGTGACAAATTTACAATAGTTAATATCCAGCCAGAATCATTGCAAATGGATGTTCAAAGTAACAGTTAGCAATAGCATTGAGTTAATCAATGCCTAATGACAGCCAGATTCCATGTTAAACTTTAAAACAGAAAAACGGAAAAACGTTTTTAGCAAAAAAAAAAAAAAAAAAAAAAAAATTGAATGGGGGGGCCAGTTTGTTAAATGGGGGGGCCCGGCCCGGTCAGGCCCGGCCCGGTCAGGCCCGCCCCTAACGCCGGGCCTGCCCTCCTCATGTTCATTCAGGGATACTATGATGACAGTGGTTTGGGGCCCCCACTCTGATGTTGCATAGGACCCCAAAAGGCCCAGAAGCGGCCCTGCAATCCCTCTCTCTCTCACCCCGTATGAGAGGCTGACAGGCCAGGGATGCAAATCATTTCTCAGCACATATACGCGGTGGTAAAACGTTTTTGAAGGATGTCCTGATCGAGGTGTATGTTGTAGGCTTGTTGTAGGCTACATGCTTTGCAGTATAGCGTTATGCTGGAATTATGCTTGAAGTTTGGGCTGTCGCACGGAAATGAGAGACACTGAATCTTGACGAGGAAACGTGTGGAGCGTTTATACACTGTGTGTGGGTTTCTGCTCGCGGAAGTGAGCTGGAGTCTTGAAAACTCCACTTTGTCCGCCCAGCCGCGTCCACGTAGTTACACAATTCGGGGTGTGCACAGCCAGGCGAAAACCGTCTGCACAGCAGCCTTGTGGAGGGGCGCGTCTGCTGATTTAACTCACTTTTCCGTGTGGACACTCGCCGATGCGGGAAGCATATGAGACCTAAGCGCTTGTTGTAGGCTACATGCTTTGCAGTATAGCATTCGTTTTCCGTCCCGTTCAAAGACGCACGGGTATTTCACCTCAATGACAATTTCCTCGTCCTTTGTTTCTGTGCGGGGCTGCGGGCGGACGAGGTTCTTCTTGCGTCTTGCAGCCGCTGTGATTGTGTGCGAGCAGCCCCACCTGTCCCAGTCAGTACTCGTTAAACATACCGCACGTGCAGCATGCATCACGTAGGTTCCGACTGGTAATTAGTAACATCGTTTCGATTGTAACAGCAATAAAATGTCACATATATGTCACTCACAACAAGTATTAAAACATTTATTTGGTGTATATTTTGCTGTTTGCTGCTGTACATATTTTGTTGCATGTTAAATCGTGGTTGCCCCTGGGGCAACCAAAGACCGAGAAATGGTTGCCCCATGTTTTTTTTGGTTGCCCGGGGCAACCGGGCAGCCGTTAATGTCGAGCCCTGACAAGGTTCCGAAATCGATTAATCCCGATTCGATTTTTTGAGCTGTAACCTGAATTACATGACTGTCCAGTTATGTAACACAGGGGTTCCCAACCTTTTTTGCGCCAAGGACCGGTAGATACATGGGGGGAAAAAGTTGCGGACCGGTTGTCAATTTTAATGGTTTTAGTTACACATATACTCACCAGGTGGTGACAAAGGGTAAATAACAGCCTTTTTCATCTGTCAATAAAGACACTTTCACAATTATGCACAGTGATTTGATTTCAGCCTATATAATAAAAAAAAAAAGTAGATATTAATGATCAAACATTTCCATTTATGTAGCCTACAGTATTTATGTTTTTGTTTCAACTACAAACATAAATAAACGTAAACTTGAAACTATGTTTCAACTACCACACACGGGTACGGTGTGTACGGGTGCTGCAGCACCCCCTAGTGGCGAGATGATTTTTTTCAATTTTTTTGTTTTTTACAAATGTAATTAAAAATATTTTGCAGTGCACTCTGTTCCTTTCTTGTTTGGGAATGTTTCGGGAAATGATTGCATTATTGATATACTGAAAATGTAGCCTATTTAAATATAATTATCAACAATAGAGAGCCGCAGTAACGAGTCCGGAAATCATCGATGCTAACAGTCCTGGTTCTTCACAGTTTTCGCCTATGGGAGTTTTGAATGGGTTTTTGGCGCGATGCTTCTAATAATCTCTCTGGGCAACGCTGGCTTAATCAAACGCGAACCAGTGTTTAGTAACATCATCTTCACACATGAAGACCACTTTTATGAGTTTTGAAGCTTTTATGTGCCGTTAAAAGGGTGGCTAGCTAGCAAACGGCTAAATGAGACTACACTGTTGAGTCGATGGAGATACGTCAATAACGTCATCACTCAAAGGACGAACATGGAAATTCTCTTTCCCTCACCTGGTTCAGCCCCGTTCAGCCCGGGGTAATCAGTGCACACATCAACAACAGTCCAGTTGAGTGCTGACGTGACGTGGAAGCCTATGCGACAGTGTGTAGTTCTGGATTAGCTTAGCTCGAGCTTTTTACTTCTAGGGCTCGCATTTACGCTACAAAACTCATGAAAGTGGTCCTCATGTGTGAAGATTATCCGACAGAACTCTGGTTCGCGTTTGATTAATCTTGCGTTGCCCAGAGACCTTATTTGAAGCATCGCGCCAAAAACCCATTCAAAAATCCCATAGACAGAAACAGTGAAGAACCAGGAAGTTCGGGACTTCCGCATTCAGCCTACAAAAATACGTCATCCCTGCGGCTCTCTATAACAATCAAGGAAGTTACATGCTTGTAGGCTAGAGAAGAAGAAGAAGTGTGCATGCTGTTTTTACCCAACCAACAACCAATACGAATTGTTTAATCTGGCAATAAAGAAATGTCAACTTGACATGCTATTTTAATAGCCTACTCAAAAATGCACCTCCCACTATACAGCAAAGAGAGGAGTCAATGTTTCTTGATATAATCATTGCCATTCACATCAGAATAATTAGTCTAGTCATTAAGTTTGCTGATAATATTTCTATCATGTTAAGTCTGTGTCATGTTAACTGGTGTATTCAGAGCAAATAGGGAGATATAGAGCATTATCATCATGCTATATATCTCCCTCTTTGCTCTGAATGAGTGAGAAAAGGAGAAAATACTGAATAATTACATCACAACAGTATCCTAATGTTAATTTAAAATTAGATATTCCTCTAAATATGGCAAAAAAATGTAAAAAAGAAACGTAAAAATAAACCACACAACAGCTTTTAGCTATGTTTAATTCAAGGAAAATCTGACGCTGGTGTATGGGAGTGAATAAAGCGCTTTCCCCCGTGATGAAATAGGGGATATCGCCTGTACCAAGATAGGGCCATATGTGTTTTAGTCAGCTCCATGTCATCTTCCACCTCAGGCACTACTCGCGAATGGAGGATGTGTAGGACAGGCTTTTGCACTTTCTTTAGCATGTTTTTATCAGGGGGCTTCCTATCTGGAGGAAACCCCAGGGGAGCACAGGGAGAACATGCAAACTGCACACAGAAAGGCCCTTTAAGATGACCTTTAAGATGACCCCAGCTGAAAATAAAAATCTAAGAATAAATACTGTAATGGGAGGAAAGGGACTTTGCACAGATTATTTTTTGGTCAATGTGGCTCTTGAGTAGGGAAAAGGTGGAGTACCACTGGTTTAGAGTGTTCACCTACTTTCTGCGCTATTGCATAACAGAAAAATGCAACAGAATCGAAGAGGAAAGCATGTGTTTCTGAGCATATTTCTCTAATTAGGAATCTGGGCTGTCAGATACTGAGCACAGAGGCTGCTGAATAGAACACAGAGGGGGAGGAGTGGAAACTCAAGCCCCCACAGTGCACCTGGGTGGCAGCAGAGGGGTCAAAGGTGGCTGCGTTAGATCATCTCAGTTGTTTCTATTTATCTCGAATGTTTCTTCCCCCGCCGTCTATCAAGTCCATCATATTCCACAATCACCATAAGCACTGCGGCTACATTTTCCCTGCTCTTATTTCCCCCCAGACTCATTTGTGAGGCCTGGCGTCTGCCGAGCGCGAGTTTGGACGCATACCAACAGGTTCACAGTCAATTAAACAAAACACAATGCTACGCTGATGAACGGAAAGCAAAAGGATTTGACGATCATTCCCGCCCTCGTAACACCGTTTGTGAAAGTTTGCCTCCGATGCGATCTATGATGCGGTGATCACTACACAGAGAAGGAGGCGGAAACAGAAGGAGAGGGAGAGATCCTAAGATGCTACCATCACAATTCAGCTTGTATAACAGCCAGCTAGTTATGAGGAGCCTGGGTGTGTGTGTGTGTGTGTGTGTGTGTGTGTGTGTGTGTGTGTGTGTGTGTGTGTGGGCGCTGTGCTTTTAGTCAAGTGCAAACATTTTAGCCTTAAGAGGGAGCTCTGCCAGAGTCCACTGCCAATGCCAACGCTTCCAAGAACACCCACGCCTTTTCCACTCGCACAAGTACACACCTCGTGCATGCGAACAGTGCAAACAGACACACAGCAGAAAACTTCTTCACATACATTAACCCATTGATACCTGATGCAGCATTTGCATGTATATCCCTCATTTGTGTGCGTATCCCTTTAAGACCGCAGTCTTAAAGGGATACACACACAAATGCTGCATCAGGTATCAATGGGTTAACTCGTGTACATTGACTTGCAGGGTCTCATGTGTACTGTAAACCCTGCACATACAAACACACACAGCAGTGTAATTAACCCACCGCCTCGAAGGCAACATCAAGCTCATCCAACATTATTATTTTTACCGCTGAGGCCTATTGCATCACCCCGAGCCAGACAATCACTGCATCAAACATCACAAAACAAAACACTTCAAACTCCGCGCTTTGCATTTTTAAAGAGCTCGTCCTTGTAACAAGTTTGGGTGTTTGTGTTGTGAAGCTTCTGTTAGCCTCCTGGATAGCCAGCTAACATGACAGACTCAATCAAGCCGCGGCAGTTGTGGTGGGTTTGCGCACAGACTGTTTATTCATTGCCAACACTTGTCGGCCATATAAAGCCTGGTCTCTATGGCACTAATTCTCTACACACATGTAGAAGCTAGACATAGAGTAACGCTAATTCACACACACCAAGTTGTCACAGAGAAGAGTCTGACTTGCGTCTTGCATGGAGGCAGACTGAGAGAAAGTAACAGCAAATAAGTTGTTGCCGTAAAGCCAATACAATAACAAGGAGCGCCACACAGTGGACCGACATGTAAATTGCAACCAAATAATGTTCCCAACACAGAGGATCTAGGCATTTGTGACTGTTACATCCTTCTTTGAGGAACCCCTAAAAAGTAGCGTGGTGCCAGAGAAGCCTGGTTATCCTCGGGCCTTCGTTGCCGTAACTAATGAGGCAACTTATAATAAGGAAATAGGTGGTGGGCACAAGCTAAAACGTCACCTCCGATATTGTTTTAATAAACTCTCCCACTCTTCTCCCGTCTCTCCAAGCCACAGCTCCAGGAGGCTCCATCAATCACCATGAATCTCCTTCAATCGGAAATGCTCCGCAGCTCTCCGCAGGGCCAATTGCAAGAGGAAGACAGCAAAGTAGGCCTACAGCGCCGGGGAAATCAAATTGTGCCGTCTTGTACCGAGACCTGTAAAGTGGTGTTTTTCATTCTGGGGGACTGGCATTGTGGGGTAAAAGCAAGTGAGAAATCTGACAGCGCGATTTGACGAGTCCATTTAAAACACACACAGGATGCGACGTAAATGTCCCTTCATGCGAGACTTGTAGCTGACAACGCCATCATGCACAGGTCACTTGCAATATGTACGACAAGGAAGGAAATGTCGAGCATATTGCTTGGTAATGAGGGTGATGGTGATTCTGGTCTGTCATGTGTACACTGACACTCTGTGGGTCCCCCATCTGGAGCAGTGAAGGTCACTGCGTCGTGGCGACAGAACCAGCGAAACCTCTCACCCCATCACGGTGATGCTGCTGCGTCGCAGTACAGATCACCTGCTCGCTGATTAATTAGGCTCGTTCTGCTAATTGAAAGTCACCCCTCACCCACTGTTCCACCGTGAGATTAGGGGCCGACCGAGAGATTGCTACCGTCCCACTCTGGAATGGCGAGCCACTGAACTGCCACACTTAATTAAATCAACCAGATACCACCAGCGCATTTCTCTCCTGGCGCTCTCCCTCTCAGTACCCGCCCCTACCCATCGCTCATTGGTCCTGACACCCACCTCTACCGTTTGCGGAGGCCTCCGATGAATGACAGCCAACCCACACCAGCTGCCCTGGGAGCAATCGCCGTAATAAGCCAATTAACTAATTAAGAGCTCGTTTGGAGGCCTAACGAGGAACATGGACACTCATTTGTGTAAATAAACAGGGATTTTTTCCGACTCCATTTGATGCGCTCGCTGAGTGCGTGTGTGTGTGTGTGTGTGTGTGTGTGTGTGTGTGTGTGTTCTTGCGTGGAGGTCGATAACGGAAAAACAAAATAACAGAGGGTGTAAACAGGTTTCTGCCAATTCACTCCTGTACGCTCGGAGTGAAGAGACAGAGGCAGCGCAATATGGCGATTCATTTATATTAATGATACTGCTGACATCAGCCGAGCAAAGGAGCGGATGAGATCTGTCTTATCGCAGTCGGGAGAGAGAGGGGAAGCTCTTAGCCTTCTGACTGTCAACTCATTGGCAGGCGCTGGATTGTAATAGCATGGCTGCATACCAAACTGTAAACAGACGCGAGGCGAATTGTTACTGATTCCCCTGTCGTCCAGTATCAATCTACATCAGCAGACATGGCGCCCATTGATCTCGCCGCCTGGCACAGGCTTTGATGAAAACGCTCTATAAATTAGGGCTGTATGATGGAAAACTGAATGCGTAATGCGCCCCCGCCTTGCTTATTGGTTACTGAATATGCAATGCATCAAATCACAGGACATCTGTATTAATGCTTAAACACGGGCAAGAGCAGCCATCAGCGGCTGAAGATCCCGTTATATAACTCTGATCGCACGTCTGATTGATGATTAATTTGCACTGATGGTGAAGAATGTCGGGTGCATGCTATGCATTCACAGACACCTATCAGAGAAATGAACAAGTCCTTTCAAAAAGATGCACGCACATCGGCTTTTCTCACCTTCTTTCCAGTAAAAGATCAAATGTGAGATATTCAAAGGCAGACTTGCATCCAGCAGTGGGCTGACTCTCCTTATAACATTCATGAAAAGGACATTTGTCTTTCTCTTTCAAACCATTGTGTTAAGAGTTCTATTCCAAAGTGTTATCTAGTTTGGATGAAAAGAATATACCTGGAAACGTATCATTACATATCTCTAAAATACAGAGGATACAAAGTGTCAAGGTGTTATTATCTTTAGAAAATGATATAATACATTGATTTGTTTTAATTCTGTGCTTTTAATCGATGTGTCAGGTGCGTTTCTGACAGAAATCTCATTTTGCAACATGTGTTCGTAACATGGTGTTAGTTCGGTATTTTTGTAACTATATATATTTTTTTGTCCTAAAGTTTACTTCCATTGATGGGTAATGTGAAACCCATAAGGTATTAGCTAATGAAAGAGGACAGGGTCAGATAATCAATGCAGGACAAGTCAGGTTGAAATGCGGTTTGTCTGAATGTAACTATTATGATTATTATGATTATTATGATTATGATTATTATTTTGTGGAGTGGTAATACTGTGTGCAGTCGAAACTCGAAATGTCTAAAAAATGACGATGACTGGAAAGAAAAATCCACTGAGCGGTCCAGCAGTCCAGCAGTCCAGCAGCTCTGTGAGGTTGAAATACAGACATCAGGCACATCTGAAGACCCCGGCATGTGTCTTAGTAAGTGCTGGGTGTAAATCCTTGGGCCACAGACTCAAGGCAAGGCAGCTTTATTAGGCCTGTCTCAAACACTGGGCCAATTCACAGTGAAGTACAGACTAGAGATACAAAAGACAAAAGACTTAAAAAGTCAACCAGTGCTGTTCAAATCAAGTGAAAGAAAGATAAAAGAACACACAAAATACTCCCCTTTGCACATTGTGAGTGAACCCATATGTTTTTCTTGAATGTTCTTATCTCCTGCCCTTCTAGATTCTACTTGTGATATTTTTCGTCAGATCTCACTGTCCGAGGCCGACGAGAATCATATATTCTCTCTCTTCTTGGTCAAAAACCTCAGATAGATGAGAATCAGATAGTGTTCACTCATGTGTAAGTCAGCGTTACCCGGACAAGACCAATGAAAATGTGTACTTGGCCGTGTCCGCTCTGTTGGGATTCCTGAACAGAAACCATTACAGGGTTGTAGGCCGTGTAACATAGGAACATTTTTAGCTTTGACTTAAAAGTGCTCAGAGCTGATCTAATATCAGCTGGGAGGTTATTCCAGGTCAGTGTGTGAGGTTATTCCAGGTCAGTGTGTGAGGTTACTCCAGGTCAGTGTGTGAGGTTACTCCAGGTCAGTGTGTGAGGTTACTCCAGGTCAGTGTGTGAGGTTACTCCAGGTCAGTGTGTGGCATAATAACACAATGTTGCTCCACTGTGTTTTGTTCTAACTCTTGGCGGTTCTAAAGCTGCGTTCACACACAACCTATTAAAAAAGTTTTTCGCTGGCATCGAGTTTACATAAAAAGTCAATGCAAACGAGCGATTGAGCGTATATTCGGCCGGGAGAAAAATCGCTGGGCGTCCGAGCGACAGAGACAGAGCGATAGGGAGAAAATACGCTCGTCGCCCGAGATGAAATATCCCAACTCGAGCGAAATTACGCTGGCACCAGTCGCTCGCTGTTCAACGCTGATTGGCTGCCGTGTGAGAGTGAGTCAAGGATCACACTGGCTTGGAACAAACCGCTGGTTTATTGTGTGGCAACAAACCGCATTGACAGCTGATTGACAGGCTGACAGCTGACATGAAGTGAAGTCTGTACTACCGGTATAGAGCTCGCAAGGGGAGCACGCTGATAGGCTTAGCTTGTAAACAACTACGGTGGCTCGTAGTGGACAAATATCATGACATTGCGTAACGTTATAGCCCCCAGATGTCCGTCAATTAGTGTGCCTGTTGACGAGCGATTTAAACAGAGCGACAGAGCGATTCCAAAGGGTTGAATCGAGCGACAGAGAGAAAAATAAATATCTTGGTGTGAACACAGCTTAAGGGTCCTAGAAGGCACAAGCATGTCAGAGATGCCTTTTGGGCCGAGAGCCACAGAGTGATTTGTAGACAAGCAGCACGATTTGGAACTAAATTGTCTGAGTGACTGGTAGCCAGTGTAAGGGTTTTAAGAACGGCTGTAATGTGGTCGTATTTCCTCGTTTTCGTCAGGATCCTGGCACCGGTGTTCTGAATTCAATTCAATTGCCGCTCATATGCAATAATGTCATACAGTATATGGATTAGAAAGAGTAGCGGGAGATAAAGTGGGAGGTGCTATCTGTGTGACGGACAGCAAACAGAGCAGGCTGTCAGCAGCACGGAGGTTACATCACTAAGAATACATGAGCTGCTGTGTAGGGGAAAACGGCCTGAAGCCTTCACAACAGTCTTTGCAGTGGGCGGAAGTTGGGCGGGTGTACTTGCCTTGACAGACAACTCCTTCAGCCAATCAGCGTTGGATCCAGTCAAACCCAAATCCCCTCGGGAGAATGGCAAAAACATATTTTCTGCGCAGAAACTCCGCTGTTGTGGCGATACTCCTGTACTTGTTTAATTGTTGTTATTGAATCTACTTCTGCAATAATTGCACTTTATGGCTCTATAAACTAGATGAACGCTGACATTTCTCCTCGAGGCGGACAGGCAAGGAGGCGCCATTACTGTTTTACTAGCGACGTTCCTGATTGGCCGGTTACGATGTCATCTACGAGGCGGGTCGCTGATTGGCTCGTCCGCTTTGCAGTTTCTGCAGAAAGCCCTCCCAGAGTGGAGGCCAGACGGTCCCGCAGAACCAAATGAAATGTGAGTTCACGTGACCGGCTGGTTTAGCAGGCTAGTAATTCCTCCGACTCTATAACGCCAAGATGTCTGGCTTGACTCTTAGTTATGAGAGACAGGGCCAGTCAAGGTGAGAGCAGACATTGTGTCTTTCTTTATGTGCTCCAAAGACAATTATCGTCTCGTTTCTCTGTTTAGTTGGAGAAAATGTTGCTGCATCCAGGCATTGATTTGTTCGATGCAGGGATTCAACAGATTCAACAGGTGTGATATGTAGATCTGCATGTCGGCTATTTTATTATTTTGTAGGATTTGGCTACAAGCAGTGGTTCTCAACCTGGGGTCCGGGGACCGCCAGGGGTCCTAGAGGGGCACCCCCAGGGGGTCTTATAAGCAAATTGATGAAATGTTCATCTTCAGCATTATTTTATTAGCACAATTAGAGGATGCAGGAGAATGAGGGTTTTATTCTCATATTTGGGGTTGAGAGACAAAATCTCATCAGATAGGGTCCGTGGCACGACGGGCGTCCATACAGGCACGATTGGCTGTGTTTGCGGGTAGGAAGCCAGATTGGGGGTATGTGTCCTGGTCGCTGCACTAGCGCCTCCTCTGGTCGGTCGGGGCGCCTGGTCAGGGTGGAAGGGCACTGGTGGGAATAGCGTGATCCTCCCACATGCTACTTCCTGCCGGCGAAGCTCCCCCTGTCAGGTGAAAAGAAGCGGCTGGCAACTGCACATGTGTCGGAGGAAGCATGGTGCTAGTCTCGGGTCTCCCCAGATCGGCGGAGGGCAGGGCAGCCAATAGGCCAAGTATAATTGGGGAGAAAATGGGGAAAAATCTAGGGAGGAAAAACGATAATAATAATAAAAGATGTGGTCTGTGTGGCCGTAATGTTGACTTGAATTTGGGGGCCTTGATATGAAAAAGATTGAGAATCACTGGCCTAAAGGAAGCATAGAGATTCAACCTTGGCAACCGCAGAGATGGTGTGTGTGTATGTGTGTGTGTGTGTGTGTGTGTGTGCATGTTCATGTGTGTGCATGTTCATGTGCGTGTGTGTGTGTTCGTGCATGCATGTGCGTGCGTGCGTGTGCGTGCATGTGTGCGTGCATGTGTGTGTGTTGGTGTGTGTTTGTTCATCTATGTTGAACACAAAGCAAAAGACGTGCAGAGGGGAAGAGATGCGACGAGGAGAAGGTGAATGACAGATGAGAGGGAGATAGAAAGGCGAGAGGCATTGGAAAATTGGATCTGGGGGAAAATATAAAAATGCTGAACAGGGCAGCAAAACAGGGGGAAAAGTCACATCTGATAGGGGACAGGTCCAACCAAGGTAAGATGGCTGATGGCAGGTACGATGGTGGCGGAAGGAAGGGAGGACGGAAGGACCACAGAGTGCAGGAGTGACCTGTGTTGTTGATGGCTGTGATAATGGAGGGGGGGGGAGGAGGTGGAGGAAAAAAGCTGAGGGTTGACTTTTCTCTTTTTTTTTTTGTCTCGGTCCTCTTTCTGCCGGCAGTCAGCAGGTTTGGGTGTGTGGGACTGCGGGCGAGCGGATCGATGGAGTTTCTATAGCCAGAATACTCTCCTCCATCTCTGACACCGCCACGCCACCGTGATGGACCAATGGGAGGGAGGAGAACGATGGGGCCAGCAAGAACATGAGAGAGAGAGAGAGAGAGAGAGAGAGTGAGAGAGAGACAGAGGGAGAGAGAGAGAGAGAGAGAGAGAGAGAGAGAGAGAAAGAGAGAGAGAGA
>NC_139640.1:11152049-11174539 GCF_964638095.1 Poromitra crassiceps | reverse complement strand
GGATGGAGTGGCCTATATGGATAGATGCGACTTGGCCCAAGGAATCCAGCAATTGAGGAATTTTGTTCGTATGATCTGCCGTCACTGAGTTTGCCTTTTACTGTCAAATGTAAACATTTTTGAATGTAACATTTGAAATACGTATACGCATATGAAATTTGGTTACCATAGGATAGTGGTTCCAAAACTTTGGTATGCATACCCCTAGGGGTAAGTGGAGGTACTACAGGGGGGTACATGAGAGAGAGGGAGAAATGGAAAAATGTAAGGATAAATCTTGAAAATAAATGAAACGTTAAAATACATCTGCTCAAGAGGCACTAATTGCAACTCTTTCACTCCATTTCTTTTTCTATGTGATATTCTTCAAAGGGGAGAGTTGTCATTCATTCATCGTATCATTATGCTAAAGTTCTCTCTTGCAGTTTTCTAAGCAAAATGTAGTCGGGTAAAGGGGGTACTTGTATTATAGTATTATATAGCCATAGCCATAGAACTGCCATAGGACAATGCGTTCCTGAGTTAAGGCAATTTTTGTGAAATAGACTCGACCCACGACAGTTGACCAAACTTTGCAAGTCAACGATATGAAAATGATGTGGAGTAGCAAAAGACTGCTCTGGATTGCCGTGCAGGACAGGTGGGAGACAACTATTATGTAAACCTCAATGCTACATGTAAAGTACCCAATGGCCTTGGATAATCTCATATTATGCTATCTGTCTTGAACGAGCAGGTGGGTGGTCTCTCTGTGCAAGGCCGAACACACACATCAACAACAGAAAGGCGTGTGCGAAATGCACACACACACGCACAAACGCACACGCATACACACACATACTGTATATATACACTATGCAGAAACACACACGCGCTTAAATACACACACTTGTCACACTCACACTTCATTACTTTACTATGTGAGACGCTAATGTTAAGCAGCAACTCTGTCATTTATAAGACAGCATTATCCAGTGCTCTTGGATGTGGCACTGAGAGACTGATGTTTGTCGTTATTCCCCGACGGCGCCTCGCCCCGCGCCGCATTCCCTCTCGCGCGCTGCTGTGATATACTGTGCGCTCGTCAAAAGAGTTGTGAAAAACAAAAGCCGTATTTTGGTTCCACTGTAAACAGGCCACTCGAGCCCTGCTGCAAATGGCTTTTTCGAGACGCCTACTGAGGAGGCCCGGTGTGAAGCAGACCCTCGCCTCCACTCTCCACCGGGGTAGAGAGGAGGAACGCAAGGAAGGAGCGAGAGAGAGTGAAACAAAGTGAAGAGGGGAGGAGGAGAGAGAGCGATGAGGGAGAGTGTGACAGTGACAATGCCCTTCAGGAAGGTCCTTAACCTGGCCCGCTCAGGCAGGACTAACTCACTAATGTGCACTGTATGAAAAATGTAAGTGGCTTAAATCGCATTAGTTAAGGCAGCCGTGAAGCGGATAAGTGACAGAATAAAACAATAAGTCTCACTGGGAGTATGGCGCCGGCCGGCGAAAAGCACGCGGCGTATGTCGGCGAATCGTATAGCCTCCCACGCCCGCTGCTGCTACACGGCCAGGTGTGGGTATGCATGTTACCTTCTTACCCCTCTGTGTGAATATTGAGTTAAATTACAAGCCCCGTCACCTCAAATGTGGTCAGGCCACTTTTGTTTTTATTTATTTATTTATTCGCCTCTCTCCGGCAATTTATATCACAGCAGCACCATGTGGCCGCGACACACCTGAAAATGGATGAAAGTGCTGCCTTGCATTTTTCTTCTTCCCCCTCAGCTTTGAGTTTTCTGCAAAGCAGGTAGAACTGTGCACGCTATGGATGACGTGTAACAAAGTCAAATATAGCCGGCTCAGGAGCGTTTGTCCCCTGCCGCGTCCCTCCGTCCCAAAGTGCTACGCACTCAGTCTTACGCTGCAGGTTAGGACGAGGGCCCTTAAGGGCAAGCACACATGCAGGCGTTTTGTTCTGCGCAGATTTGGGCACTTTACTACCCCCACCTCCAAACCCAACCATCCACCACCACCCACCTCCTCCAAACCCCACGCACCACCACCCACCTCCTCCAACCCCAACACCCCACACACACCTGGGTTACAGGAGCAGCTAAATCAAGTTCAGACTTACAATTTGAATCACTTGAAAGTGTAGTGGAATTTGTCTTGGTGACACTGGTGTAGAGACAGAACTGCTGACGCACACAGAACAGAACAGAACAGAACAGAACAGAACAGAACAGGAAGAACAAAAGGACATCACATATGGTGCAAGGAGAAACTGCAAGACGGGAGGCTATTACATATAGCTGCAAATATACATTCAGCACTCTTTGCTGATTCATTCATTCTTCATACAATAATTATAGTTTCAGCTGTGGAGGAAGATGCTGCAAGACTCCATGAGTGCCTTCGGTGACCAGTGTACCGTGACGGCCAGGGTTTGAGTAAGATGAAATGAATTTAAAATAAGTGCATTACGGAGCACAGATGTGATTGTTGAGGTTGTATAAGGTATCTACTGTGCCATGAGGTAATATATGCATCTACTTTCAACAGCAAGAGTGTTCAATATGATAAAGTGTTAAATATATGCAATGCTATGTAGTTTTATATTATGTACAATGTGCAATCTGAAAGTCAGTTAGACATATTTAAAGTGGCAGTAACTCATCTATTATTAACCTCTATGGCCAACAAAAGAATTGCAGGAATAATAATAATTGATTGCATTTATATTGAGTTTTCAAGGGACCCAACAGACTGCACATATCGGAGTGTGTGTGTGTGTGTGTGTGTGTGTGCGTGCGTGTGTGTGTGTGTGTGTGCGTGCGTGCGTGTGTGTTTTTTTTTGGGGGGGGGAGTTGGAGCGCTGTACTCATCCACCAGCGATGTGGAGCACCCAGCTGGGTGATGCATGGCAGCCAGTGTGCCGCTCACCACACATCAGCTACTGTGGAGAGTTGAGAACTGAAAGAGCCAATTAGATATTGAGGGATGATTAGGTGATGGAAGTAAGGCCTGTGTGGGGAAATGTAGCCAGGCCACGGGGGTTACACCCCCCAGGGTCCCCACGGGGGTTACACCCCCCAGGGTCCCCGCAGAGTTACATCCCCCAGGGTCCCCGCAGGGTTACACCCCCCAGGGTCCCCGCAGGGTTACACCCCCCAGGGTCCCCACGGGGGTTACACCCCCCAGGGTCCCCGCGGGGTTACACCCCGGTACGACGGTACGATTTTTGTCGAGTCCAGCCCTGGGGATACACAGTGATCGAAACAGGCGTTTTGACGGTACGATTTTTTTTAAACTGACATATTTGTGTCGAGTCCAGCCCTGAGGATACACAGTGATCGAACCAGGCGTTTTGACGGTACGATTTTTTTTAAACTGACATATTTGTGTCGAGTCCAGCCCTGGGGATACACAGTGATCGCACCAGGCGTTTTGACGGTACGATTTTTTTTTAACTGACATATTTGTGTCGAGTCCACCCCTGGGGATACACAGTGATCGAACCAGGCGTTTTGACGGTACGATTTTTTTTAAACTGACATATTTGTGTCGAGTCCACCCCTGGGGATGCACAGTGATCGAACCAGGCGTTTTGACGGTACGATTTTTTTTAAACTGACATATTTGTGTCGAGTCCACCCCTGGGGATACACAGTGATCGAACCAGGCGTTTTGACGGTACGATTTCTTTTAAACTGACATATTTGTGTCGAGTCCAGCAGCCAGTGTGCCGCTCACCACACATCAGCTACTGTGGAGAGTTGAGAACTGAAAGAGCCAATTAGATATTGAGGGATGATTAGGTGATGGAAGTAAGGCCTGTGTGGGGAAATGTAGCCAGGCCACGGGGGTTACACCCCCCAGGGTCCCCACGGGGGTTACACCCCCCAGGGTCCCCACAGGGTTACACCCCCCAGGGTCCCTGCAGGGGTGTAACCCCCCAGGGTCCCCGCAGGGTTACACCCCCCAGGGTCCCCACGGGGGTTACACCCCCCAGGGTCCCCGCAGGGTTACACCCCCCAGGGTCCCCACAGGGTTACACCCCACAGGGTTACACCCCCCAGGGTCCCCCCCGCAGGGTACCCCCAGGGTCCCCGTGGGGTTACACCCCTCCTCTTGCCGATGGGTTCTTCACTGACCACAGAGAGTCAGGGCGGTTTACCGTCTCATTGGACGGTGCTCACTCCCTGTCTCTGCCTTGGGGCACTGGGGATGGGGATATTATTCATGAGATCAGAGGAAAGAGCACCTCCTACTGGTCCTCCAACACCACTTACAGCACCAGATGGTCTCCCATCCAAGGACTAAGCCAGCGATGTAACACAGGAGGAGCCACAGTGCTGCTCTCACATAGTATGTCAGCCACAGAGCAGCGATCCAACCAAAACATCTCACGAAGAAGTCATGTACTGTAGCACATTAGTAATATTGCTTTGTCATTTGCTTGTTTTCTGTGTGATAAAGTGCCTTTATAGCCTAGCTTCACATTTTGTTCTACAGCAAGGCAGCAAGAAATCTTCTTTATTGCACCTTTAAAATACAAGAACATTCAAATAGTAGACATAAGGAACCAGTAAAGAGATATGAGAATAAGATGTGATGATGCAGTAGGCGCAGGGCCTGAGAGCCAGCAGCCAGAGAACAGGGAAAGTTCAGTTAACTAGGCCACGTTTGGCTGCTCCCCTTCACCTTGGGGCTCTGTGAGTTTCAGCGCAAGCTAGTACATAAAACTGTACAACACAAGCCGCAGGCCTGGAGAAGATACCCTATCTACCAAGCACTGCCATCACTTATGTAATGCAGATAGTACTGCAGGATAAAGAGTGATACACAGAATAATATGTATATTCTGAACATAATGATTATGTTAAAATATATATTCTTATGCCTATCAGTAATCGGTGAATTTCCCCCCACTAAAATCGGTATCAGTCTCAAAAGTACCATATTGGTCGACGGTCAGGCTCATTTTGAGCCAGGAAAAACCCCATAATCATATTTACCATCATCATATTCTGGTTGGAACAGTACTGCGCAGGTTGATATTATCCTGCGTTATTTATCTCAATATTTACTTTGCTGACAACATGTTATTACAGAGTGAAAGTAATTGAATCTAATGACTCGGTGTTAAGAGACATTCTGTTTTGCTAAGAATGATTCATCATGAAATGGAAAAATTTGAGCGTCGCCTCCTGTTCTTCCAACACTGAAGTTTCCTCGTAGACTACAAACAACTCAGCAAATTAATAAATAGACTGAATACAATGGAAGAGAATTGGCTATTATCATTAATTTATTTCCAAGTGGAACAGCTTTCGCTCGGTTCATTGGCAATTGACATTGTTCTGAGGCTCTGAAATGATCCTTTCCTAACGATCGTCTCTTAATGATCTAAAAGGCAAAACTAATCATATATTGTCTCCTCTAGTCACAGACATGATCAATTTGGCGTCAGGGTTCCTGTGTCCAGGACCATTCTTCTAGGAAACTGATTTGTTATTGCTAACTCTTTCCACACCAGCGTTTTATTAAAGTCGCCAGCCACCGCCAGCGTTTATGATCATTTTCACTCATCTTTCAACACCCACAGAATATTTTGTTCTATGAATATGTAAACACTGAATATATCAAGAACGGATATATTCGGATCCTCTGTTTTCATTGTTATATATATACTGTATATATACACACAGTATATATATATACAGTATATATATATACAGTATATATATACTGTATATATATATACTGTACATATATACAGTATATATATATATATACATATATATACGGTATATATATATATATATATATATATATACGGTATATATATATATATAGTATATATATATATATATATATATATATATATATACTGTATATATATATACTGTACATATATACAGTATATATATATATATACATATATATACGGTATATATATATATATATATATATATATACGGTATATATATATATATAGTATATATATATATATATATATATATATATATATACATATACATATATATATATACATATATATATATATATATATATACTGTATATACTATATTCATACTTGTATATAACAAATGAAGCTAGTATATATATATATATATATATATATATATATATATATATATATATATACTGTATATATACTAGCTTCATTTGTTCTTGTTTTATCAACACTTGAATGTTGGTCATTTTCTGACAAAAAGCGGAGAAAAATGCAGATGACCTTCCTTTTCAAGGATCCTGAACTGAATCCAATGTCTGTGAGGACGATGAGATGAGATGTGCGGGCTGCAGTTATAACCACGCTGACCGCGGATATCCCATAAAAAAAAAAAAAAATCGGATTAATAGCGGATGGGTTGCGGGCAGGTGAAATGATGTATCATTAATGAGGAACGTTAATATTAATTAAATGATCTAGTCTATGAACGTATTTTAAGCTTCATTTTTCATCAGGCACATGTTAGCCGCCTATTGTTAGATAGCAAGGACCCCCGAAGGACCCAGGGCAGTGGTAAACAAATAGCCATGCATCAACGTGGATGGGATATGCCTACTTTCTTACTGGTTAATGATGTCACCAGAACGTCAAACAGGAGTTTCCACTGAAGACACGTTAGAAGAGAAGACGCGCTCATATTATTTTCCCATACAGGTCAGTCTTGATCTAAACTTAAAGATATAGCGTTAGCCTAGTATGCTACAAGGGCAAGTGCTGTACTGGATTATAATACAGCATGGACGTTTATTTGGAGTCGATTGCAGCGATCGCACCGACAGCAGCAGAAACAGTAAGTTCATCTGCCCAAATCGCTCATTTATAGCGTTGTGAAATGTCGGGTGCACGGCGGGCGTGGATCTATAAATAGTACGAAAAAATTTCCGCTGATTTATGGCGGGCGGATGGTTCATGCATACACGCGGATTAGGGTGGCATAAAAGCTCATCCAGCATCTCTTGCGGTCATACATTTCCGTGGTCACAGATTTCACTGTAACACCGTAACACTGTAACACTGTAACACTGTAACACCGGCACGTTTGAGAGATTCAGCCTGTCCTTGAGAGACGAGAGGTGGGGGCCGAGCGCTCGTCTAGCTGGGCGGCCACTGGTTCTCCGTGTCTGGACGTGTGGAGCCCGCGTTCTCAGCACCCTAGATGCCGATACCAGCTCTTTGACCAGTGAGCTCTTCCTATGGGAGATGCGTGGCTTTCCTCTGCTTACGGAATTTGGTGGAGCTTCACCTTCACTTGTTTTTAACCCTGGAAGTGCTGTACTAAGGTGCGTAGAAGAGCCCTCTATCATATAACAGTGAAAACACGGAATTGGCAGGTAGGGGTTGTCTCATAAATTACGCAAAAACATGTCAATGGTGGGGCAATCTGGGAGTCTGGGAGAAGGCTGATATTTTGGGTTTTCTGGTCTAGAGCTAGTCTCTTAAAACAGACAAGTTCGGTAACTTCGCTCCTACAATTTGCAAATGCTTCCCCCTACAGGTCTGTACTTCATAGAGGAGAAAGTTGGTCCAAACGGATGTTAGGCGAGACATCCGCTCAAGGTGGGCACATCCGCTAATTTCTCCAATCACCTGCCTCAGTTTTGTTGACATGTGTCATGATTGGTCAAATTAGAAGGAGCGCTCTGCACATGTCTTTTTCGGGCAGGTGCGTCAGACAGGAACAGAATTGTCCATCAATTGTAAAGAAGGGAGTCCCGCACACCATCCAAACTTGCAATTAGGAATTTATTCTGTGACGTTTCGGTCACCGACCTTTTTCAAACAAGATGATTGGTCAAATACCATCGAACTTCTTTGGAAAATGACAACTTCCTCTGGCCAAATTTGAATGGGCTGAAATACAGCATTCGAAGATCGTGGAACAGATAGACTGGCTTGAGAGACTAGTAGAGCGGATGTACCACCCCAAGACCTCCGCATGCGCCGTGGTCATTGTTTACCATCCGATTTACACCAGAATGGAGTTGTTTTATGTCCAGACTGTATTTTGGCTAATCTCTATATGAGACGTCCTCGGACTAAACGACAGAAGCAGAAGTCTTGGAGCGGGATGTCCGCTCTACACCGGAAACCCCGAAATATTAGCCATCTGTCCCAGTCGTTTTAGTCATCAGACTGATAGACTCTTGGTTCCCAGATTGGTTTTGGGGAAAGAGTTAAATATACAATAAGAATTCAGAATGACGATGCGTCTATTGTTTGGGTGACTGTAAACAAAACCCTTTCTGAGCAATGTAGCTGGCCAACAGAGTGAAAAGACAGGCTCAGAAATGTATTCAAATTCCCTGTCAACAAGTTATTGCTATATTATTAAAACAACAGTGCTGCTGAGTCAACTTGAGGAGTATTATTGCCTATCAAAGTTCCCCTAATAACTACTCACAGTTTGTATGAAAACTTCATTTCCCGCCAGCATGGCCACAAGCTGTGCACATCTCTCAGCACTCATCTCATTATGGGGGTCAGTCACCAGTGCAGAAGGAAGAGGGCATCTTGACAGATTTGCATTCATGTCATGTGTGGGGTTCAGATCATTTGCAAAGCCATCAACTGGATGTCCTTTCATATCTGAAGTCTCGGCTGTCCTATCACTCATACACGCTGGGGATCTTAATGATGCTTCTCGCATTTGCAGTTATTTCAGGAAATTCAATGATTTACTTGCCAGGGTCATGAGCAAAAATGAACAAGACAAGCATCTTTGAAGATTATGATAATGGAAACGGAGGGCGAAATTGGAATTGTTTTAAAATGCACCCGCACGTTCCACATCTTATTATCCTTCTGCTTGGCAGCCACCCATTTTCAAAGGCGTGATAAAAATACACATTAGATACATTGACTGCCAGTGCCGTGTAGCAGAGGATTTTATGGCCTGTAAACTTTGGCATTTCAGAAGGAGAAAAATAAACACTTCATAGCAAAAACGAAAAGACAAGAATCACAGATGCACTGGGAGCACGTATGCTCGTCCATCTCCAAAGTGGTCCTTAGGATTTGCTTAGCGCAGCAGATGGAATGCTTATTCTACATCATGCTACATCATGGAATTTGCTCTCAAATTTGACGTTCGATATTGCAGACGTCCGTATTGAGATGAAAATTGATACCTTCAATTCTTGGTGAAGGACCTCGACACCCGCCCAAATCGGGCCAGATGGTGCAGAGACTAAAACATATTTCGAGAGGGAGGATGTTGTTTCAAAAGGCAAACTCATGCAAATCAGGCCCCACAGTGAAGCTGTTGACTCATGCAATTTCACAGTGTTTACCAATAACAAATTGGACTGGAACGTTAATAGTGCTTTCTGAGCAAAAAAGCTGGGATAAGGCTAAATGTTCAGAGGAATGTGTTATTACAGGCGACCCCAGAACTGAAATGTTACATTAGCAAATTACGGAAGGTTCAGTAAGTGGCCCTGCATAAAATGACTGTCAAGGAAGGGCGCAGCGACCTCAGAAAATATGCACACATTAAGGAAGTCGTGGTCGTGGCATTTGATCTCTGCGAACAAAACACCAAGCAGCAACTAAAACATATGCAATTACATTGTCTGGGCAGGCTGTGTGGCCACATGCTAATATAGTGCCCAGACTGCCTCACCGCACTATTATTCAGCTCATTCACAAACGGCCAGTGGTTTGGTTTCTCCTGCCAACCACTCATTACTGATTTACAGCTTCGTCTACTTTGCATTTACTATTACGACGGGATGTTTTAGGTACACTAGCGGTCTGGACACATCTGATACAATGTAGGTTTTTCATTGTCTGAAAGGCATTTTGATCGAAAGGCTTGATGCTTGAAGTTGATCTCGTAGACAAATATAATAGTGAAGTCGATTCATTTCTTCTCAAAGCCTTTGATGGCTACTTTAAATAATTTAAAATATAAGATAGTTTTGATTTGTTTAACACTTTTTTTTCCCCAGTCACTGCATTTACTGTTACTCTCAAATGTGAAAAATAGTCAAAAAAATAAAAAATAAAGCAAATGTGGTGTGTCCAAACTAGGGCTGACCCAAATGCTTCGAAGCTTCAATCGATGCCATTGGTAATCAATTTCCAAATCGGTATTCGAATGCTTCATTTTTCTTCTGAAATTTATTTTGAAATAGTAATCCAACATTATTCATTATGCATCAACATGAATTATTATGACTTATTCTCTCAGACAAGGACATTGTGCCTCACAGCTCTCATCTAACATTATTTACCAGCACTGAAACTGCGACAGTTTGACCATGCAGCCACCAGGGCCTACTGTACATATGAGCAAACTCCTTTTTATCGGCTATAGCTGTAATTTATTTTATGTGCTTATGGCGCATTTCTTATCCATTTTCGTTTTAATAAAAAGGAAAATCCTTAAAGTCAGATTTTTCCTCCCGCCTCTCATTGTTAGTATTTCCCCCGCGCCTCCGTCGAAGCTTCCAATCTATTCGAATACTTGTCACTGAAGCTTCGAAGCCCAAACATGGTATTCGGGGACAGCCCTAGTCCAAACTTGGTGCGGAGGATTCGTCATGGGCTGTAATGTCGTAGCTAAGCTTTTTGGGCCCAGTCCTGCAGCATTTATGACTACAGCACTTTAGCACACAGAGATAGCACCCCCCCCCCCACCCGCCCCGCCCCCATTTGCCATGCTAGACATCTGGAGTGCCGTAGTAGCTAGAGGAATTTGGAAGGACACGGCGGACCGCAGGGGAAGCCAGGTAGGTGTACGCGGGGGCGTGATGCAAGCAGGTGCTGTGAAGTGTGAGACTCTGCCCTCCCAGCTGAAGATCAAAGACGAGCAGAACTGCCACTGACCAGCGTGGCCACTGGTCAGACCTAATGCACACAATGTGCACCGCGATGGGACCTGTCAGTGGACGAGTGGAGATGAGCTGGATCAAGGCAATGCCAGTTTAGGAAGAGGGGGGGGGGGAGAGAGGGGAAGCCATACAGTGCATCACATACAACACAGTGTGGACCCACAGAGAAACAAGAAATTCTTCTTCTTTTTATCAAGTTCAGTACTTGGCCAATTTCCCCTGTTGTCCCGTTCATTGTTCCACCCTCTCTGCCGATCTGGGGAGCGTTATAGACTAGCACATGCTTCCTCCGATACATGTGCAGTCGCCAGTTGTGTTGGGCACCAAGAATTGGAACTGGTTGCAAATGCATTAATTATTACACAGGACAAGATGTTACTATCCCTTGTGCCAAAATCAGAGGAAAAACACATTTAGAAGCCCAATCCAGAATAAAACAAGCTAACAGGCTAACAAACTAATAAGCAAGACACAAATCACCAGTTACCTACCCTAGCCAACAGCAGTATGAAGCATGTCATTGGGGTTTTCAAGTGGGCACCTTCCTTCACCGATGTTTCGTTAAGTTAGGCCCATGACACCTCAAGAAGGCTTAACGGTGTAATCCAGCGTCCTGGAAACACCCCCCTCCATGCTACCACCGCACAACTGCATATTACCTCACTATCTAAGCCTAGCTATCCCGGTCGGTTGGGTATGACATTCCTAACTACACCACCACTGTCAATGATTCAGCCCTGTTGATGCGGACCGTCAATCATGACCAACAACAAATAATCAATCTTACCTTAGCGAGCTCCCCAGCTAGCATGTTTCTTCCTTAGCCACAGCCATTCACTTGCTCGTTCTGCTGCCTGAGACATGTTGCTAACCGCAAGTTTCAGGCTCCGTCCCCGAATGCCCAACTCAGTTAGTAGGGCAATAACGGACTTTGCCACAAAACCACGGCAGCCCACCTCTACAGGCCGCACTCGAGCCCTCCAACCTCGCTGCTCTGCCTCTGCTGCCATTTCAGCATACCTAGCTTTCTTGCGCTCATAAGCCTCCTCAACTCGATCTTCCCACGGGACTGTGAGTTCGATAAAATAAACTATCTTCTCTACCTCAGACCACAGTAACAAGTCCGGACGTAGCTGGGTGCTAACTATATATGCTGGGATGACTAGCTGTTCATTCAAGTCAACCCTCATTTCCCAGGCTCCACCTACACTTAGCTGCCCTAACTTGAGCCTGACCATAATTGGTCTAATCTTTTCTCCCTCACGTACAAATTTGATCTGTCTAGTCTCTTTGCTAGCAACTAGAGAATTTACTTCTAGCTGCTTTTCCTCAACTGCAGCTGCCAAACATTTCAACACCTGGTTGTGACGCCAGGTGTATCGCCCCTGAGAGAGACTGACCTTACACCCTGACAGTATATGCCTCAGTGTACATACACTAGAGCACCATCCTCGCCCAACCACTGATTTAAGTTCTGGGGAGATGGCAGCACATCATAAGTAGCCCCTAGAATAAATCTAATTCTGCTGGCCTCCATGCTCCACAACTCTCTCCACTTCAACTTTCTCTTCTCTACACTCTCCCAGTTCACCCACTGTCCTTGCTTTGCCTGCGACACTGCCTTAGTACATCTTACTGCCTCCTCTTGCCCATGTACTTCTTCAACTACCATCTTCCTCATTTCTATTACTGATGCCTTGTTCCACACAGGTTTCCCTATGCACAACCCTAAGCCTCCACGCCCATGCTGCACCTGACCTATGATATCCCTGTGTCTAAGAGCTGACTGTGCTTGCTGTACTGCCTCCTTTGGGTTCCACTTCCTCCCTGTTTTAACTGTGGGCGCTACACTCCTAACCACTGGATCCTTTGACTGAGTCAGAGTCATTTCCAGTCTAACATTAGCACACTTGAACTCCTCTGTTATGATTCCAAAATAGCGATGCACATTTTCCACAAATTCCAAACTCGATTATTGGTAACGTTAACGAGCAATCCAGCGAGTAATTGTAATTAAAAATACAAAATTTTCCAAACCATACCAAATGCGTTTTCTCCTCAATAAAACCTTTATTTATACAGCAGCAACTTATTGTATATTTCTCACGGCATGGCATAGCATAGCCTACGCTATGAAATGTATGAAACACATAAAAACGTAGAGGCATAACTTTTAGACATGTCAACATTTGCCCAGAATTCATGCCGCGGCCAAAGGGGCTCACTTACCGCATGCAGATAGTTTACTTTTTCTGCTGCAGTGCGTCGCAGCCGTCGCAGCTCTTAAACGCTGATGCCGAGTTGCTCAGCTCCAGTCCAGGTGAGACTAGGATCCCAATGAACATTCCCAGCAAGCATTTTTAGGTTGAAAAGACATTTAAAAAACGTTTAGGGTCAACGTTGAAAAAACGCGCAAGAAAGGTTCAAGAGTGAAAGTTTTTTCACCGACTATTTGCAGACGTTGATTAAACGTCTAAACATTTAGACTATATTTCACCATGATCTTAAATTAAAAATGCAGCACCGCACACGGGATTCGAAACACGTTCTCCGCTCTACAGACTGAGCTATACATTTACTTACTATATGTGGCGAGCCTGGCACATATATACTCTATCTCGCACACAACTTGTAGACTACACAATTGTATGATACCACAGACTCAACGATCGGGAGGACAGGTTATTTTATGTGATGTGTACGAGACTATTATATTATGTAACAGACTAAAATTATGTTGTGTGTGTGTGTGCATCTATAGTCTGTAGGCTGTACGGCTTCAGAGGTTAACTTCATTTAACACCAGCAACTCAGGGGGTACACAGAGCCTTGTATAGCGTGCCCAGAGCACCTCGTTCTGCACTTGCTGCAGACCGGTGCAGACTTGCTTTGGTCTAGTCAGTCACAGCTAGTAGCTAGCGACTAAGTACTTGCGCATGCGCGTTGCTGTAGGAACTCAATTCATTATTTTATAGTATTGCGCTAAACTATTAACCATAGTTGTGTCCTGGAAGCTTTTTGCTGCCACCACATAGCCAATATAGTCCCATATTTATCATATATAGTCATATATTTATATATATATATCAGATTCTGCTTATTGATTTTGCATGCAGATCTGATTTCAAGGTTTCCACCCAAACATATTAAGTGGCGGACAAAAAATGTATACAAAAAATGATAAACTGTTGATGTTCACAACGATTAATAATAAATGACAAGCAATGTTATGATAATATGAATATGACTGAATATGACTTGTGTAATGTTTGAAAAATAAATAAATCTCTGAAATAAGCATGTGACCTGTTTTGACCCCGCCCCTCAAAGAATCGGAATTGAGAATCATTAAAGCAGGACTAAACCCCAAAACACTTTTTTTCAGCTTTTAAACAATATATGGCTTTTTGGGGTGGTATGTGAAGGATTCTGGTCAAAATCTCCAAAATCTCCCATACGGATCACCAGCGTTAGTTTGTTGTTTATAACGTGGCTGGCTATATTTCTAACGTTCTCTATCTATATCTGATACACTGAAAATACTGGGAGGCGGGCCATAGCGTCTCTGTCGATGATTTGATTCGACAGTTCTGGGCACTGGCATTGACGTTGGCCAATCCTGGCGTGTTCCACCCCCAAATCGATTGTGTTCTGGCGCAAAAGAGTGGGTTCCAGGACGAAACAGGCTCGAGCCAACTACGTTATCTTTAGAGCAGCGAAATACAATATTCCTGGAATGTGAGTTTAAATAAACAGTTACATGTCCTCTGCATTCTACAACAAATAAAGACATTACAATTTGTTTTATTTTGTATCTTACATACTTATTGGCCAAGTTATGATAGTTTATTCTGCCAGGGTACAGAAGGGAGTATAGGTGGCCATCTTGCCTGCAGAGTTAAAAAAAAAAAAGAATACCGTTCTGCCAGAAATCTGGGGGGTTTAGTCCTGCTTTAAGAACTGTAATCGATAAGCAGAATCGTTAAAATCCAAACAATACCCAACCCTAGTCGCCAGCTGCTTCTTTTCCAAACAGGTGCACCAACCGACCAGAGGAGGCACTAGTGCAGCAACCAGGACATATACCCCACCGGCTTCCCACCCGTAGACAAGCCGGAAGTACCACTACCGGGAATTGAACCCGCGTCTTCTCAGTGGGTGCTTTTACGTCTACACTACCCAATTTCTCATCAGCTATATCTTCAAAATCCTGAGTCTACTTTGACTAACATGGTCTTCTGTCAATTAATCCATAATGACCACTCTCTGGTCCCGTGTTTTAAAGAGGGTTTGGTCACCGGGGATTACTCAGAACATTATGGTGGAATTAGAGAGAGGAGATGCCCCTCCAGCCAGCAAGGAAAGATAATACTAATGATGTCTTGTGGGATCCTCCACTGGAAGGTACTCCTCATCTAGATCCAGGGGGATCCACTGTGACTTCTGGCACCACTCTGACTCGCAGGAGGAGCACACGATAAGTCCTGCTAATAATTCCCCTCTAATAGAATTAAACACTCGATAAAAAACCTTTCCATAAGACGATTATCTATCATGTCAAGATATGTGGGCAATGGGTCTTCCTGGGTACGCGGAGAGAGAACTTTTTCCCATATGGCTGAGTCACTGAGAGGGCTTTGTTAGAGAGATGTTAAGAAAAAGAAATGAATGGGAGATAATTGTCCCAGTGTCCCGAATGCTCAACTGTGAAAAGTTGACCCAGTGCACCACCAGAGAAAAGACTATTCATCGAGTCAGTACATTGATTTGAGATATCTCTAGTGGTCTTGAATGCTTTCAATTCACGTAGAGAAACGTCATTTCCTATCAACCCCAGCACAAAATATGCACTGTACAACTGCTGTACATTGTTTGACACAGGAGAGCATTAGCGAGGTCAGCATGTCAGCACGCACTTCTCACTGGCCGTAAAGGCGGTGACTTATTGCGCTGCATATTCCCTGTGTATTGCTTCTACAATGCAGCCTATCTTCCAGCTAGGCCTGTGTGTGTTCCATTGTCACGGGTGACACTCAGTATAGTAAAAAGCACTTGTGAGATCAATGCATTCAGGGGCAGCAGCACCTGAGCTGTCTGGAGCCCCACTAAAAGCCTCTCCGTCTCATCTGGAGACGGAGACGGCTTCCCTGGGGACTCGCCTTCCAGCAGAACGAGGGAAACCCCTTTCCTATCGTAACTTCGGAAGCTCCGTTGCACCGTCAACCATGGCTGGGAAATCAATGCGGCTCCTAGGAGCTCCTGCCCTGTCTCTTTCTCTTTGTGTTTTTTATTTTATTTTTGTTACTTGGTTCTTCGCGTGGACCCTAATTAACTTCCTGGAACCCCGGGGCTCCACGCTGCCCCTCCACAGCCTTTATTTGGCGAGCTTGGCGGCGTGACAGCGGCGCGAGCTGAATGTCACGCTCTCCTTGGGCCGATCAATCGCCCGCGATCAGATATCAGACACCTGAGGGATGGCTCAAGCCACGGAGCGAGGCAGCACACACACAGACGCGCACGCGTGCACGCACACACACACACACAGACGCACACGCACACAGACACGCACACACACACACAGACACGCACGCGTGCACGCACATTGACACAGCATTGACAGAAACGTGCACACATGCACTGTGGGCCTGAGGGCCGGGGGCTAGACGTGCTGCATGAGGCAAAAGCTTTTCCCTGCAAAGCACTCTTCTGTGTTTCTCCGATTTCAGCCGTATTATTATCTGCACATCAGCTTGACGAGATGACTCCCACACTGATAAGAAACCCTCTGTTCAATACAAAGCCCTGCATTCGTCACACACAACATTGTGCACCTCGTTCAAGGTCACAGACGGCGGTTTTCTCTCCGCGGGGAGAGAGGGAGTCAGACGCGTCGCTCTCTCTCCATTAGTGCGTCTACGTCTTCGCTCGATCTCTAATTGTCTCCGCACGAGGTTTCGGGGCTGTGGGGAGAAAACGGCTCAGACAACAACGACCGGCGTTTTCTATTTGTCTGCGTTAGTCATTCAGAAAACAATCAGCGATGGTAAACACGCAGATCGCCCTCCCTGGCAGAGTGATGACAATCACTCTGCTAGTAGATCATCCGCTTCTAACCTGGAGGGATAACAACCAATCCCTTATGTAGACCTGTAAGGGGACGATGTTGACAAAGGGAGGATGATATGTACAGTATATACAGTACATGTGGCTCTAGGAGGTTGTATACTGCAAATAATGTATGCAAGATTCATCTATATAACATTACCGACAACATCCTCCTGTCCATCGCTCCCATTCATCACTGCTTGTTTTCCAGTCAGGCGCTTCTCTTCTGCTGCCTCCCCTGCTCGATCAATAGGGTCAGCAATAATGTATGAGTCGCTCATGCCTCTCCATTACTCCTTTTCTATGTTTCCAGGGATTCAAGCAAAAAATAGCCTTCTGACTGAAAATGTTTCCAGGCCTATTTTAGCTATTTCGGGCTTTTTAAAGTGTCCGCTTTTTTCCCGCCGTGCGGTCGCTTCCCATAGGTTTTCATGTGAAAAAGGGTGGACGCTACAGTGTGTACCAGCTCAGTGGCCTTGTGGTTTGAGTGTCCGCCCTGAGACTGGGAGGTCGTGAGTTCAATCCCCGGCCGAGTCATACCAAAGACTATAAGAATGGGACCCGTTGCCTCCATGCTTGGCACTCAGCATCAAAGGGTTGGAATTGGGGGGTTAGATCACCAAATGATTCCCGAGCGCGGCGCTGCTGCCGCTCACCGCTCCCCCAGGGGATGGGTCAAATGCGGAGAACAAATTTCGCACACTCAGGTGTGTGACAATCAGTGGGACTTTACCTTTACTTTACCTTTACATATCACTGATTTCACTCTAAAGTTCCCAAACACCCAGTAATGATGCATGAATTGTGTTCCAGGCTGAATCAGTATGTTATAGGTTCCAACATAGACAAATTAGTGGCTATAATAAATCACAATTAATATGTTGTTTTTATAAAGTCAAACAGAATTTTCCAAAATAAAAGCTTTCATTCAAACTCAATACAATACACAAACTGAAATAAAATAATATACATAAGGGCCTTACATTTTTTACTTTTCACATTTCATATCTGACTCCAATTGATTGAAATCCGCCATAGCGACTGAGAACTTGAATCCCTGTGTCTCTCTCTTCAACAGTGATTCTCTCTCTCTCATCCTCACAGTCACTGTACCACGCATGACTGTCTTTTCAACCCTAACCACCTCATTATCCCACTCAACCAATCCTCCCCCAACCTCCAAGCCAACCCCTTAACTCTCGTTAGCGCTGCTACCCACCACGGCTAACAGAGCTACTACCCACCACGGCTAACAACACACTTGAGCGTTTCCATCAGCCAAGTGCTTTCCCTTGACACTCTCATCACTTCCCATCTCCATTACAACAAATAATCCCGTTGTTCCCCCACTGTCTTGGCTTCTTCGTCTTTCCATGCTTCATTTCTGTCAGGTCTGTTATAGGGATGGGCATCGAATTTCGAATTTTCGTTGTTATTATCAAGGTCGACTTTTATTATTGAAATTCGAAATTCGTTTTTTTATTTTTATTTATTTTATTTTTTTGTGAGTGAAATGTTGCATTGTCTCCCCTGATTCTAAGAATAGTCGAATCGTTTGGTTTGAGCAAGTAAAACAATTTTTATAAGCAACCTCTCCCTCTTCATGGGATTTCATCCGCCATTAATTTTTCCATAAACCTTGCTTAAAATGCTTATAAAAATTGTTTTACTTGCTCAAACCAAGCGATTCGACTATACTTAGAATCAGGGGAGACAAAGCAACATTTCACTCACACAAAAAAATATATATACGGTATATACATTTTTTTTTTCGAATTTCGAATTTCGATTAAAAGTCGACTTTGGCCAGCGAATTTCGAATAGTGTTTTTGCTAGAAATGCCCATCCCTAGTCTGTTAGGACCCAAAAGGGGAACACACCAGGCAGAGGCAGGGGTCAAGGTTCAAAGGTCTTTACTGAGCCAAAAAGCAAAGTCCAAGTCCCTAATCCATACAATCCAGGCAACAGTACCAAAACAGTGAGCTGAGACAGAATCCAGTAGGCAGGCAAAGAGGTCATAACAAGCTGTGGGCTACAGAAAACCAGGAAACCGGCTGGAACGACACACAGGAGAAAACAAAGACTGACTGAACAACTAGGGATGCACCGATTGCAAAATTCTGGGCGGATACCGATCCCGATGTTTGAAATAACAATTTGGCCGATAGCAGATTACGATACCGATGTGTTTTTACGCCTTTATTTGTTTCCCTGACAGGGAAACAAATAAATCTTCATTATAAACAAATAACTGGCCTGTTTTAAAATCTTTTGATCCCTTCATCACACTATCTTTGAATCAGCACAAATTCAATCATACTGTAATGTGATTATGAAACAAACAAACTACAAATGATGTGACCCAACTGAGGGGCTAAATATCAGCCACTGCAATAATCGGTGAACAGCATTTTTTGCCGATTGCAGTCAACAAGGCCAATAGCGTGGCCAATAAATGTGTATGTGTGTGTTTTTATGTTTTATATGCATTTAGCATTTACAGCTATTTTACAGCTATTGTGCAGAGAAATGTGTAGGTGGTGGTTTCAGCATGAGCTGCCTCACACATGGGGGGGTCTCACCGCTTGGCGAGCGTGAGGTGAGCTATTCACTGTCATGACAGTAATAGTGACCATAATACATTTATGATAGTGATAGTTAGCCTAGGTAAACCCAGCCACCACGTGACCTGCTCTCTCAGTTCCTGAGAGCAGGTCACGTGGGGGATGGGTTTACCCAGGCTAAGTGATAGTGTCCATAACAGGGATGTCATTAATCAATTAAGTGATAGCACATATATATAAAAATATACATTTAGGGAATCATGGGCTGCCACTGATGCGACTAATGACGTTTCACAGGGACACAAGAACACAAGAACCCTTATTGAGAAAGGGCCCAGGTGGAACAAGTAAGAGCTGGAAACAGGTACATTGGAGCTGAAGCAGGAGGGAGGGGCTAAAGCAGGAGGGAGGGGCTGGATGAAGCAGGAGGGAGGGGCTAAAGCAGGAGGGAGGGGCTGGATGTATCAGGAGGGAGGGGCTGGATGAAGCAGGAGGGAGGGGCTAAAGCAGGAGGGAGGGGCTGGATGAAGCAGGAGGGAGGGGCTGGATGAAGCAGGAGGGAGGGGCTGGATGAAGCAGGAGGGAGGGGCTGGATGTATCAGGAGGGAGGGGCTGGATGTATGGGAAGTGGACACAGATGCACACAGCAGAAAACAAGACAGGCAAAAGGCAAACACAAAATCAACTGAATATGCATAATGAGAAAATCAATGGATCCCGGCTGGATTGCTGTCAAATTCTCCTCTCCCCCACCCCCCCAGTCACTGTTGCTAATAATAAAAGATGGTGGTGTCAGGGGGGGCACAGCCCCCTCAGCACCACGGGGAGGCTAAAGTGGACAGGCATTGCTCCCCCGCTGAGCTGCACTGCTAATCCGCCTGGAGAATCACATGGAATTGCCCTACAGTATGTGTGTCATTTGTAAGAGAAAAATACAGAACTAGTCCTCATCACCACAGATGTACTTGCAGCAGCAGACTCACTGCCGTGAAAAGGCGTAGTTTGATGAACGCATACTGTTCTTCTGACCGAGAGTGTTCCAACAAGTCAGCGTGGAGTGTGTGTATTTGTTGCCCAGAGTCACTGGAGTCAGACTGGCTGTTAAACCAGATACGGGGGTTCATTTGCTATCCGATTTTCAGGGTAATTTGATGGTCAAGGAAACATGGGTGAGCAACGAGAGAGAGACGCGGGGCTACTAAATGAATCCCAATCGGAGCATGTCCACTTACTCTCATCCCACTGCACCGCCAACATATAGGAGCAGCCTTCTTCCTGAATCCTGGGCTAATCCAATCAAAATCCAGCGAGTGGAGACCATTATGTGCTCATTTGTAGCTGCAAAGCATTCCATTTGAGGAAATATGCGGGAATCAATAAGTGAAAACCCTGGGCCGACTCAGCCCATCCCTTTAAAAAGTTGAAATTAGGTTTACAGCGGAAATTAAATGAAACTTTTGTTTCTCCTCTTTGCAGATGAAAAAATGCTCTTGCTTATCTTGGGTACGACAGCAAAGTGAATAAGAAGAGGCCATATCATTCAATTTGAGCTTGGGATTCTGTTACATAGTTAAATTGGGAAAAGAATGAAAAGGCGGAAGATACTCTTGGAGCGCCTGGGAGATGCATCATTTTTGCCTTTTCTCTCTCTGTCTCTCTCTCTTTCTGAAGGGAAATGGGCTTAGGAATTCAATCAGCTTTGGGAAGCCAAAGCTGTATGTGATCCAGCGCCGCCCTGGTGTCTATGTCCTGCGTGCAAAACAACAGCAAGAGAAAAGCCAACCAAAAAGAAAGGAAACACACATTCATTAAGCAGCAGTGGAGCGTGAACACAATGCAGTGTGGGTTCAGAGTGGCTGCACGACACGTTCACTAGAGATGCACCAATCCACTTATTTTCAGTTCCGATCCGATTCCGAGATCTGTCGATACCGATACCGATACCGATACCAGAGCTCTTGGAAACTCTCCCAAGGAACTGCAGCCTCCATGTTTACATAGAAGCTGGCTCCTCCTACTGTGACATCATTTAGTATTTTGGTTTGGTAACCAATTATCTCATAGCAATATTCAATTAAACAATTAATAAAGGTCATTCGATATTTACAAAACAATTGATCCACTCAAAATGATTAAGATAACATTTCAACAAATAAGCGACAATTAAACACCCCTGCCACTTTACCACATTAGATAAAGTGGGAAACGCCCAAAATATATGAGACTAAAATATTTCCAAAACTAGGAAAGAGATGTTGTTGAGTTAGCTAAGCGCTAAAGTTACTAGCTCACTTCTATACTACTCTGAGTTATTAGCACTGTTTCATGTTATGTTACGGTGGGTTTATGGTCCAGTGCAGCTATGATAGCTATGAATAATGAATGGAGTCTGGATCGGAATGTGGATCAGCGACGACTAGGGCTGGGCAATATAATCGATACGGCAATATATCGCGATATTTTATTTCCCGATACTGTATCGATACTTGGACGCCAAGTATCGCGATATTATTATTATTATTATTATTATTTTTTTGCAGGCCATGCCATGCCAGGCCTCTGCATCTGGTGATTCCCACCCCTAATGGGTGGTACACAGTGTGTTGTATCTTTAGCTCTATTATTTAATTTTGAGTCAATTCTGTAGAATATCGCAATATATCGCAATATGTATCGCATTGCAATATATCGTGATACAATCGTATCGTGACCAAAGTATCGTGATACGTATCGTATCGTGAGATCCTTGCCAATACCCAGCCCTAGCGACGACAGTCTGATATCTAACCCTACCCGATATGTGAATTATGTCATATCGGCACCCGATACCGATATCCTATCCCTACAGTAACTTTCACCAAGTGCAAACCAAATTAAAAGCTACAAAACTTTTCTTACAAAACCCTCCACTTGCCATCTGGCTGCTCGCTTCCATCTCTCTTACACCTTCATGCTGTT
>NC_139640.1:11117049-11147049 GCF_964638095.1 Poromitra crassiceps | reverse complement strand
TGTGCATTACCTTGCCTGTCTCCTGCATGGTGCACTGTAGCTGTAGCCCAGTGTGCATTACCTTGCCTGTCTCCTGCATGGTGCACTCTAGCTGTAGCCTAGTGTGCATTACCTTGCCTGTCTCCTGCATGGTGCACTGTAGCTGGAGCCCAGTGTGCATTACCTTGCCTGTCTCCTGCATGGTGCACTGTAGCTGGAGCCCAGTGTGCATTACCTCGCCTGTCTCCTGCATGCTCCTGCACTCTAGCTGTAGCCTAGTGTGCATTACCTCGCCTGTCTCCTGCATGGTTGGATGGCAGTGAGATGATCTGTGACTGCTCATGATTGAGCCCTCTTTAGCTAACAGGCGTCATCTCTATCATCTCTGCAAACCTTTCGCCGCCGACGCCTCACTCTTCTAGCCTCCCGCAAAAGGTATCAAAGATGAACAAATGTATTTGAGTTATTTGGCCACAAAGAAACGGCACAGCGTGAAATCCCAGAGTGAGTGAACATGGAAAGTGGGCTTTTAGACTTTGGGATAAGAGCTAAAAAAGGCGTTTGGTTGCTCAGATTTGTGTCTGCAAACCAGAGAGATTTCCAGCTCTGAATTAGACTGAATTAGACACGAAGTCGACGGAGCATTTTGATGAATTAAGGAGGGCCGCTTAAAAAACAAAAAGCTGTCTTTGAATTGGGAAGGTTATCGGACTGTTTGCTCCCGAAAGCCTCCTTAAAAAGGCCAGAAATAACCCAGAGCCCCCCTCCATCTATCAGGATGACACATCTCTATTGGCTTATGATTTGGAGGAGGGGGCACGATAAATCTTACAAGATGGCTGGCCAGACTCATGGCTACCTTACCTGGACAAGGTTTAAGAGCTGTTTAAGGTTTAAGTGTTGAATTGGTGGTCTCCAGTAAACCAATCACATTAGTACAGTAGCGGCTGCATGCTGTCATCTCTTCATGCCAATTTGGATATCTCAGCGCATCACAGATCATAGCCTGAATAAAACGATTCAACCTACAGGCAAATACAGATCTGTTCAGCAGGGCTGATGGTCTCCCTGTACAATATAGAACGTTAACTATCGCCTATCGGTGACATTCCTGATACCATCCACTTCCATGATCTTTATATGTTGTAAACATAACTTTCACAATTAGTGAACAAGCACCCCCACTCGGCTCATTCAGGGCAGGTAGTTTTATAACTTGTAGGCTACCTGCTGCTCCTGCACATCACATCACAGGCTAAACGATGCTACATACATATAGCCTACATGTCATGGCATAAATGTGTTAGAAAACACAATTAGAAAACACTTGTTAATGGGGGGAAGGCGCTCCCCTTCCCGGGCGCCGTGTGTGACGGCGATGACTGCCTTGCTTGTAGTGACAGCCAGGAAGGTGCAGAGTAACAGTAAGAGAAGATAACGATGGAGGAGATAACGAGCCGTGCGTCCGCGTGGGTGGAGGCTATAGGCTGATTTCCACTCCCTTGACGTAACTCCACGGTAGGAGGATGGGGCTTGCCTGCCTTGACCAAGCCGCCTCCCTCTCCAGTCAAAGCCTCAGGCATCACAGAAGTGACCCCTCCCCACACACACACACACACACACACACACACACACACACACACACACACACACACACACGACATGCCAGTCAAACGTTTGGACAAAACTCATTCCTGCGAGATCACATGACAAATCCATCTTGCCACTAGGGCTGCAACAACTAATCGATTAAATCGATTAAAATCGATGATTAAATTCGTTGGCAACGAATTTGATTATCGATTCGTTGCCTCGCGATTAGTTGGACCACAGAGCCATCTGTTTTGTTGATATTAACAACAGCTGACCGCAGCTGCTGCGGCGCAGTGCTGGCTACGTCACTCCCTGGCCCCGCTGTCGCGGAGCCGACTACGTCACTCGCCTTGCGCACGCGCAGTAAACGACAAACAAGTTGAGAACGAGAAAGCAGCTCGACCCAAAACTTCGCAAGTTTGGGAGCACTTCATATTACCTGGAAATAAAAAGTCTGTTACGTGCAAAATGTGCAAAGCCGATCTTGCATGGCATGGAAGCACAACGGCCCTGCGTGAACACCTTAAACACAAACATGTTGGATCATTGGATGATGGTGAAGGGAGCTCAGGAGCCGGGTAAGTTAACTTAACTTAGCGTTATACGACTACAAACTCGATATGCATGTAAACTAATGTTACATTATTAGACCCATGTGTATTGTTGTTTGAAGTGGAAATGTTCGTCTCACAGCAGATAGTTTGTTTTGTTTATCTAACGTTAACAGGCGATGCGCCCGCACCCAGGTCGACAACGTTAACGTTATAGCCGACCGGCTCGTTACCGTTACGTTAGCTTGCTAACGTAGTGGTAGAGCAGACGTGGTATGTAAACTCAGATAGTTTGTTTCGTTTATCTAACGTTAACAGCTGATGCGCCCGCACCCAGGTCGACAAGCATGGTGTGTTAAGCCGACCGGCTAGTTAACGTTACGTTAGCTTGCTAACGTTAATGGTAGAGCAGACTTGGTATGTAAACTAAAAGAGGGGTTGTTGTCCCTTGTTCATTGGTGTGTGTGCTACACTACAGCTGCTACAGTCTGTCTGCTTGTGTCTACTATAGCTGCTACAGTCTGTTTGTGTCTACTATAGCTGCTACAGTGTGTCTGTTTGTGTCTACTATAGCTGCTACAGTCTGTTTGTGTCTACAGGGCTGGGTTGTCTCTGTATTTAGCAGACTCACATTGTACTCATCCTGTGGGCTAGTCTGTGTTGCGTATAGGTTCTGTTGTGGAGAGGATCTCTCGACTTGGCCTGCTCTTTCTGTGTTGATTGGGTCATGCAGGCAAACTCCCTGACCACCATGCCTCTGCACGAGAGACATACAGCTCCCAACATCGCAGAGTGGTTGGAGGAGGTTGTAGCTAGATTTGAAATTCCTCCTAGCACTTTATTTAAGAAGATATGAAGATATCTTTTGCACTTACACCATACATTTGTATGTATTTTGTATTCGTTCATGCCGTGTCAAAGCTATTTGATGTAGCAAAGCCCGGTGGGTTTTTGTTTAACAAAAAAAAAGTTGTTTTTCAATAAACGGATGGAAACAATATCAGTGCATTTTTTTATCCGATTAATCGATTAATCGACAACTAACCCTACCGATTAATCGATTATCAAAATAATCGTTAGTTGCAGCCCTACTTGCCACGCTCCAATCTACTGTACTGGTTTGAATCTGAATCACCAGTGGTCCGCACCAATCAGCATCCAGAGGCAGGATTTAGGTGTGAGAAGCGAGCCCGTGATAGACGGTGACGGACAGATGGTTCCTCCAATCAGCTGCCAGGTATTTTTCGAAAGTTTCCTGAGCGACTCGTTCCCAGATGGCAATGTGAAAACAAAACAACTGGCTGCGCCGGGTTATACTTGTAACACCCCCTCAAGTACCCCTGGGGGTCCCCGGACCCCACTTTGAGAACCACTGCCTTAGACAAATTTAGCTACAATTAGTGAAATGCCTATGTATGAATTTCTTTCCAAATTCCAAATTCTTTGCCTTTCTATGAAGGCAAAGGGTGGCTCACAGCCGACAGCAGATGCAGGAGAAGACAACAGTACTAGCAGACACCTCATCACAAGTAGATCTGCCCCAACCTTATTTACTTTTAAAAATAGACTAAAGACTTTTATGTTTACCGTCGCTTTTAACTGCTGACAGCCGTTTCTCAATCACTATTATATGTGTGTGTAGTTATGTTTCTTATATAGTCTATTATGCAAACCCAATGAGTCCTCTATAAGTTTTTAGCTCTTTTTGCAACTGCTGTGCCTGTTGCTTAATGCACTTTTTATACCCTTTTTTAAAGTTTTGTTGTGATCCTTTTAAATGTCCATTTTATTCTCTTCTTTTATTCTTTTATTTTCCTGTCAACCATTTTATGTGAAGCACTTTGATTTGCCTCTGTGTATGAAATGTGCTATACAAATAAACTTGACTTGACAAGTAGGCCTCAACATCCATAAAGGGAAAACTAAAGTCCTCAAGGTCAACACAACGCACAAGGTCAACACAACGCACAAAGCTCCAGTGACCCTGGAGGGAACAGAAGCCTTCACTTAGGCAGTGTCATTGATAGGCAGGGCGCCACGGATGCAGACGTGAGAGGCAGAATTGGCAAGGCAAGGGCTTCATTCATTCAATTGAAAAACATCTGGAGTTCCAAAGAATTCAGCCAGCGGACAAAGCTCAGACTCTTCAGCTCCAACATCAAGCCTGCACAAACTCTACGGATCAGAGACGTGGAGGACAACCAAGACCTAAACGCTGCCTGAGACGGATCTTGAACATCCACTGGCCAGATAGCATCAGCAGCAACGATCTCTGGCAGAGAACAGGCCAACAAACTATGGAGGAGGACATGAAGGGAAGAAGATGGGCCTGCATCGACCACACACTCAGAAAAGCCAATGCCAGCATCACCAGATGCATGGAACCACCAAGGCACAAGGTGGCCTATGCTCCATGAAAGCCATAGGCAGTAAGTAAGTAAGTAAAGGACGGCTACTTTAAGGAATCTAAAATATAAGATTTGATTTATTTAACTCCATTTTTGGTCACTGCATGATTCTATTTGTACTATTTCATGTGAGCATGAGCAGTGTGCGAGACCTCAAGGGCAAACCAACGAGGCACGGTACAAATGAGCAATGCCAATTCAGTGGGTGAGCACGCGCAGCGTGCGAGCTGCGTCCGCGAGCATGCTGCGCTAGGGGTGTCAAAAATAATCGATTATAAGATGCATCGCGATGCGGACGTGCACGATTCTGCATCGATTCACAAATGTCAAAAATCGATTATTTTTTTATTTATTTTTTATAATCGAATAAAATATAATGGAAGTACATGCAGTTGTTAATTTGGATCATAATACAAGGCAATTCCAAATGCACTTTTATTTTAAAAGTAGCCACACAGTGAGAAAAAAGAAAGTGAGGAAAAATAAATCATGTATTGGGAAAAAAGTGATGCATCGATTGAAGATGCATCAAGATGCATCGATAATCGTAATCGAATCGAATCGTAGCCCTCTGAATCGTAATCGAATCCAATCGTGAGGCCAGTGAAGATTCACAGCCCTATGCTGCGCGCGCTTGGGAATACAGGAAATGAGCACGCGAACTTCGCGACGTGCCCTCTGTTTCTATCTGTTTAATTTATTCTAAACTGTGAAAAATTGTAGAACTAAAGATAAATGCACGTGTCCAAAATTGTGACTGGCAGTGTACATAAACACATCAATGCACAGTGAGAGAGTCCTTCAAATATCAACCCTTTTTGTAGGATTTATTGGGCTGCACTTGCATTCGCAGGCCCGCAGGCCCGCACTGACAACGGCCCTGTTTAACAAATGTGCGCATGTGTACACACCCACACACTCACACACGCCCCCTCAGAGTGGAGCGCCTCTCCCCTGCCTTCCACTCCATCTGCCCTCCAAACAGCTGTGTGCAGAGCTGTAGGCTCTGTGCTACACAGCCATCTCAGTGCTTACGACGCCGTAAGAGGGAGACAGCAGCAGAGGTCCAGCACAGAGAAAGAGGAGTGGAAAAAGAAGGGGAGAGCAGATGGGTGGACAGAAAGACTCACTCACAGCAAGCGAGGGAGAGCAACGCTATCTCAAAAATATCTCAAAGGCTTAAGCAGCTAAATCAAGTTAAGGTTAGGCAACTAAACCAACTGGGTTAAGGTGAGGGCTATGGTTTGAGTTACGGTTAAAATCGGGAGTCAAACCATTTTTAACCGTTTTTAACTGTCAAACTAGGGCTGGGATGATAACCGCATCGCCGCATGACCGCGGTCATGTGACTCTACCGCGGGGTTGATTGAGCTCATTACCGTCATCACCGCATTTTTATTATTATTTATTATTATTAGTATTATTATTTACATTTGATTGTAGTCTACTTTATTAAATGAATTACAGACACACTGCCAAAAGAAGTTCAGTAGCCTAAGCCAGCCAGTCTTATAAAGGAAATAGCATGAAACAATGTCATGTTGAGCTCTGATCATTATTTGGGAACATGCAGGCTTTGGCTGCACACACCTGTTTCCTTTTTCGCCTAGCCTCAACGCGCCTAGCCTAGCCTAGCCTAGCCTAGCCTCAACGCGCCTAGCCTAGCCTCAACGCGCCTAGCCTAGCCTAGCCTAGCCTAGCCTCAACGCGCCTAGCCTAGCCTAGCCTCAACGCGAGAAGAACGACTGATGAGTCTCAGGTTGAGGCGATTTCTCGCCCTGCTCCTCGCTGCTCGCTGCTCTGTAGTACAAAATGCCCACAGGATTTCTTTGAAACGTCCGTGAAAACGTGGAAAAGTCAATTTATCTCCAGTAGCCTATATGCTGTCGTTGTGTTTGGACATTCCAGGCATTCCAGCTCATCAGCGTGACGCCCTAATTAATGAATGTCTTGGGATCTTGGCGGACGTGACGAACGTCACGGGGAAAGGAATGTGGGTGGCCGCCTCAGTCCCAAGGTTACCACGCCACCTGTCGGTAGATGGTTGGTTATATAAAAAATATATCGTTCTCACTCGTAAAGCCTGGGCTGTAGCATAACCCTAACGTTTCTAGCACGCAAAATCTCGAATTTTTTTAAATGACCACTGGGTCAGTACATCAAAGGACATGTTTCACTGGGTCAGTACATCACTTGGTCAGTACATCACTGGGTCAGTACATCAAAGGACATGTTTCACTGGGTCAGTACATCACTGGGTCAGTACATCAAAGTACATGTTTCATCGACCCAGAGGTCATTATAAGAAAAAAGGGAGATTTTGAGTGGTAGAAACTAGCAAAGATAATGCTTGCCCTTTGCACTATAAGCGTAAGATATGGCCCATAGACAGAAGAAAGGAACAAGGACAACCTATGAGAGGGAGAGCGACAGAGAGTGGAGGTGGTCAGGTCAGGAGGACAGAAGTTGCCTGGAGATGGCTGAACAGATAGTGGAGTGGGGGCGGGGCGGGGGTGGGAGGGGGCAGACAAATGAAAAACGAGTGTAATAAAACATAATCGGAGACGGTGAAAGGAGGGATTACCTCCTTTGCTTCAGCGGAGGATGTAATTGGTAAAGAACACCGCGACTCGCTGTGACAACAACACACAATTCTGCCACAGAGAGTGGAGTGCCATGCCGGGAATTAACAGCACTGATAAAGACGGAGATATAGCAGTGAGAAAATGAGGGCAGAGAGATTTGGCTGATGATCAGTGTCGATGATGATAGCAGCGTTGGTGGTTATCATTTGGGAGGTGGCGAGCATCGAGAGACGTGCCGTAATGTTTTTGATATGGCAAAAAAAGATGAGTTGATTAAAATGGCTTCTGATGGCGCGGTGTTGATAGTAGCCTTGCATTTTAATCGGAGAGATTATTTTCCATATCATTCAGTGTATAGTAGGTAGGTAGGTTGTTGCATTTACATGGAGATCATTCCCTTTGGTTGAACAGTTTTGCATTTTAGTATACACAATCCCCCATAGCCTACGACTTCATGAATATTCAACCAATGCTGCCCTCGGGTATCAACAGTGATGTCACTCACTTGCTTTTATCTTTGAAATCTAGTCTGAAAATCATACCGCTAACGCAAAAAAAACTAAATTAAGGCTGTATGACCCTGTTAAACATGATTTTCTTTGCCCAGGGACCACGGTCAAAATTTTCATTAAATAATGTTAGTGCAGATAGTGTCTACAGGCAGCTAATGTCAGAGGTTTCCGGTTCATGAACTCATATGGAGATGTGCAAAACGAAATATGTGCTTTAAGCTACAATATATGCAACTTTTTGTCTTGCCCAGGTCGTTCCTGCCCCAACATTTGTAACTCATCTTGATGAAATGCTTACCTTGAAATGACATCCACCCTGAGGTCAAGGCAACTAGCATCCATACAGCCACAGCAGCACCCTGAGGCCAAGGTAACTAGCATCCATACAGCCCACAGCAGCAACCTGAGGTCAAGGCAACTAGCATCCATACAGCCACAGTAGCAACCTGAGACCAAGGTAACTAGCATCCATACAGCCACAGCAGCAACCTGAGACCAAGGCAACTAGCATCCATACAGCCCACAGCAGCAACCTGAGACCAAGGCAACTAGCATCCATACAGCCCACAGTAGCAACCTGAGACCAAGGTAACTAGCATCCATACAGCCCACAGTAGCAACCTGAGGTCAAGGCAACTAGCATCCATACAGCCCACAGCAGCAACCTGAGACCAAGGTAACTAGCATCCATACAGCCACAGCAGCAACCTGAGACCAAGGCAACTAGCATCCATACAGCCCACAGTAGCAACCTGAGACCAAGGTAACTAGCATCCATACAGCCCACAGCAGCAACCTGAGACCAAGGCAACTAGCATCCATACAGCCACAGCAGCAACCTGAGACCAAGGCAACTAGCATCCATACAGCCCACAGCAGCAACCTGAGACCAAGGTAACTAGCATCCATACAGCCCACAGCAGCAACCTGAGACCAAGGCAACTAGCATCCATACAGCCCACAGCAGCAACCTGAGACCAAGGCAACTAGCATCCATACAGCCCACAGCAGCAACCTGAGACCAAGGCAACTAGCATCCATACAGCCCACAGCAGCAACCTGAGACCAAGGCAACTAGCATCCATACAGCCCACAGCAGCAACCTGAGACCAAGGCAACTAGCATCCATACAGCCCACAGCAGCAACCTGAGGTCAAGGTAACTAGCATCCATACAGACCACAGCAGCAACCTGAGACCAAGGCAACTAGCATCCATACAGACCACAGCAGCAACCTGAGGTCAAGGCAACTAGCATCCATACAGCCCACAGCAGCAACCTGAGGTCAAGGCAACTAGCATCCATACAGCCCACAGCAGCAACCTGAGACCAAGGCAACTAGCATCCATACAGCCCACAGCAGCAACCTGAGACCAAAGCAACTAGCATCCATACAGACCACAGCAGCAACCTGAGGTCAAGGCAACTAGCATCCATACAGCCCACAGCAGCAACCTGAGACCAAGGCAACTAGCATCCATACAGCCACAGCAGCAACCTGAGACCAAGGCAACTAGCATCCATACAGACCACAGCAGCAACCTGAGGTCAAGGCAACTAGCATCCATACAGCCCACAGCAGCAACCTGAGACCAAGGCAACTAGCATCCATACAGCCCACAGCAGCAACCTGAGACCAAGGTAACTAGCATCCATACAGCCCACAGCAGCAACCTGAGACCAAGGCAACTAGCATCCATACAGACCACAGCAGCAACCTGAGGCCAAGGCAACTAGCATCCATACAGCCCACAGCAGCAACCTCAGACCAAGGCAACTAGCATCCATACAGCCCACAGCAGCAACCTGAGGCCAAGGCAACTAGCATCCATACAGCCCACAGCAGCAACCTCAGACCAAGGCAACTAGCATCCATACAGCCCACAGCAGGTGCTGAAGGAGACAAATGCAGGGAACTGCCCATAAAGAAAACAACTCACCTGTGTTATTTAACTGGCTTAGTCTGCTGCCAAATGACTCCTTCAATTCTTCTATTCATTTAATTTTTTTTACTGCTTTCCACCATTGCACTGCTATGACTTCTCTGCACTTAATAGCCACAACCAAGCTCACCGCTTGGCTGCACCCACAGCAAATGATGTACACCCTAAAACGTCCCGAACATCACAGAAAAGCCAATTTCAGACAAATGGGGGATTTACGCGCGCACACACACACACACACAGGCTGATAAGGTATGATGTATGCGATTTATTATTTATTGTTTGTTATTTTAATGTCAAAAAGTTGCATAATGGTATATTTAAGGTTAGACACGCCCCAAATTGATGATGTTGTCTTGTCACCTCTAACCACAAGCTTTGTCTGGTGCGCACTTATGTAGGTAAACAAAGGTTTGATTAACTGGTCTTTACCGTGTGAAGAGCTCAGATATGCTCTTACTCTGCTTTGCTTTACACAGGTAATGTATGGCAAGGTCATCCGTCAAGCCCACCTCATTAACTGGGTGGCCTGAAAATGCGCCTTTAGGATACCATTAACCCCGCGCTCGCCCCTAACAAGGCTGTGCAAACAGAGACTAAATACACCGGCAAACACACATCTGTCTGTGGCCAGAGTGAGTACTGCGAGCAGGGAGGAAAATCCATGTCATGAATATTGGATTTCATTATGAGGGTGAAAAAGAAAAGAGCTTCTGATCCTTCTTTAATGAGCCAAAGTCCACACGCATGAATCTTTAAGCGCCGGCTGTCCGTTTGATATGGGCAGAGTTTGATATGGGCAGAGTTTGATATGGGCAGAGTTTGATATGGGCAGAGTTTGATATGGGCAGAGTTTGATATGGGCAGAGGAACGGGCCGAAGACGGGAAGGGCTTGAGGAAGGTTCGTTCCCCAGTGGGGTTTGAGTGTCCCGACTTAGATGATCTTTTGGACGGGCACGTCATCCAATCGCAGACGCAGAAAGAGGTCAAGAGGGGATTCAGTTCTCGGGCACAGTTGTTTGCGGTTTCTTATTTATGGAAAGGAGAAAGCAAAGGAGGAACGACAGAAGTTGCAACGGGGGTGTCAAATGTTATGGTGATGGTTTCTTCTTTGGATGCTTGTTTTTGGTCACTCTTCAGTCAGGGTTTGTTTTGGAGGGTGAGAGACGCGGTCGCCTCCACACTGAATCCTCACTGATTGGACCGGGTCAGAATCCCCACTTCACTCGTCTCCCCCGCTGAGCCAGGGGCCTAACCCTAACCCCCTTCTGCCGGCTTTGTGGCTCGCAATTTTCGCTAGCAGCTCACCTATCTGGCCACCGGGGCTGAATTTACACAGGTCCAATTCTCTGACCCTATGTGACACACAACAGTGTGAATCTGATTTGTATGCAACTCAAATCAGAAATGTCTGATTTTTTTTTCTCCTTTATGCATTTTTTGGGGGGGATGTGGGGGGCTGTTATATTCAATATTTCCCTCAAATGTTTTTATTCTCACTCGAACAACTTCTATTCAAAAGCCAATCACAGACTCAGCAGTGAGTGACATTACGAGTGAGGAGCAGCTGCGAGGAAAACAGCAGCGACAAATGCTGATGAAGTAATGCCAGGGAATGATGTAAGATAACATTAGTCAACGCAGCACTGCTGACTTGATCTGTCACCCTAAGTTATGTTGCCACTCTGCCATTCAAGTCAGAATATTGTGGTTATATCAAAGTACATCTGTATTCAGCGCAGGGTATGCCAAAGAGGGAATATATCAAGATCAAAGGGCCAGTGACTGCAGAAGATCAAAGCTTACAGAAAAATTAAACACACTATTTAAGTTACAATATGTAACATTTCCGCATTAAAAGATCTAGAAATGAGTAGTAGACCCATGTAATATATATATATATATATATATATATATATATATATATATATATATATATATATAAGTTGCATATACTTACAGTACATTATCCCAAATGTTTCCAACAATGTTCAAACCCAGAGAAATCTGTAATTTTATTCAAGGCGTCATCAGAGACAGACTGGATGGGATGTCTGGATCTTAAGATATTAAAGAAGCTGAGCAAACAGCTCGGCTCGCTGACGTCCTGTCTCCGCCAAACTGGCTTGGCGAAACATTAAGTTTGAACAAACTGCTTTATTCAGTCTTTTTGCCAGTTTTAATTACACAAGTCCGTTTGTTTTGCAGGAGGAGGAGGAGGAGGAGGAGACCTCTACTATAATTGGGCTCACAGTAAAAACCTTGTGAACGATGAACACTGAAGGAATCCTAACATCTGTGGGTATCGGCTAGTGCTGCACGATTTGGGGAAAAGGTGCGATTACTGTGTGGACAATATTGCGATTTGCGATTGTGATTGCGATATAATAAACAAATGGTATCTAGGCATGTGCCGGTATGAGTTTTTGACGTTATTATAACCTTGGACAAAAATACCACGGTTTCACGGTATCACAGACTAAAATAGCTAGGTACATGAAATATATGAAAATGTAAAATATATAAAAACATCTAAAATAAAACCATTTGAAATAAAATTATCGTTCAAAAATATTAAACATTTTATGAAGAGAATACAGCATATTTTGTATAATAAAATCTTTACAAATTATATAGCCATGTACTCCTGTGATATCAGTCTATGTTTGAGACATTTGCCTGTCTCAAAAATATAAATGTAAACTGCAGCACTGTGTTACAGCACATAATGTAGATGGCTCAGACTGCAAAGTTAGTTACATGTCTGCCCAGTAATACAATGAGTAACACACACCCAGTTTATTTATTTTGTAGCGACAGATTACAGTCAGATGGCCTTAAACGCCACACTCAGTGACTCTTCTTTTTTTTAGAGAGAGAGAGAGAGAGCGAGTGTTATGTGCAGACTTTGCAGACTTTACGTGCAGACTTTACATGCAGACCCTGAAGGGTGCTTCTGCAGCTGCGAGTGTTTTCTCTGCTCTCTGTTAATGTCACTATATTCTTCATCGCAGCGGGTCATTACCTGCTGTACACTTAACGTGCACTAGTTCTGCATAATCACTAAACTGCAGTACGTCCTCTCGTAATAATGCAGGTTGAACATGAAGATTTTTTCAGTAGCCTACCTTGTCTGATTGATTGATTGACTTTATTAATGGATATAGAGACAACAACAAGATCCAAGGGATAGCATGTCAAAGTGTCTTTCCAACATGGTCCCCGATGTTCTAAAAACAGGACAGACAATAACACAAAACATATAGTCATCTAAAAATCTCTATCAAAAATCCCCATCACAAACATAAAATAGATTTAGACACCAATAAATATGGTACTTGAAAATAACCTATCCTAAAATCATCCATAATTAGTCACACTCAAAATTGCATTAGAAACTACATAAAAACACTTAAAAAAATAAGACAATCATCACAGTAAAACACATTATACTCACAGAACCCGCCTAAATTAGGCCTACTAATAATCTACCCAGTCACTTTGCTCCAGAGATGAGCAAGGACCCGACCTCTAAAAACTCCTCTAGAGTCTGAGAGTTTGATGCCTAGTGGAAGGCTGTTCCACAGTAACGTCCCTGTGTAAAGAAAGGAGCTCCGAGCTCCACCGTTCACCCGTGGCACAGCTATACATGAGCGCACACTGGCCCTGGTGTCGTGTCCATGCTGGGTATGAACAATGCCTATATGAGAGTTCTCTTGGAGAACACTTTAAATGATTACCAGTTCCTGCATGTGTCGGTGTATTTGGGTGAGCTGTCGACTGTCTGTTCCCGTTGATGTCTTAACGAGCAGCCGTTGTGAGAGCTGCTGCGTGTCGGCTACATGGCTACATGGCTACATGGCCATGTTTCGGTTGTTTTATTCATTATAATAATGAAACTCAGCACCCATCGTTCACCCTCGTTTCAATCGGGGAGGGGTGGATGGCTGGATGCTATCTGAAAACGCACTCCAAGGCGGAAATATGGCTGGGCTGCTTGGTCTTGTGTGAAAGCAATTTATTTGGCAAGGCTGCCAGAGCAGTGTCTCAGATATCACCTGAGATCAAGTTTGACTGACACACACACACACACACACACACACACACACACACACACACACACACACACACACACACACACACACACACACCACTTCAAGTACAACCAGTACTCTAAGCATGATGTTATAGATGGTTTTAACTTGACAACATAAACATTCTGAATGTAACCCCCAGCTCACTTCCTGTTTCACTGTTTGCTAGTACAGTAGGACAGGACTGACAATTCCCTGAGATGTGCATGCTTGGCCAGCTTCCTTATTTATGCCAGAAGAAGAGTTTTAATAGGCCTATTTTAAAAATATATCTATCCTAGCAAGTCACATAAAGTTGTATTCAGTCTTAAAGTCCTAGTCTTCTTAAAACAGTTGACAAGATTTATTGAAACAAGTGTCCGTATCTTGAAATAAGCCAGAAAGCAAGCAAGACAATTTAGCATGAATTATCAGACCTGACTGGCACACTTTTCTTAGCTTGTTTTAAGAGAAATACCAAGCGTGCAAGCCCAATCGCCAGTATAAAACGTCTGCATTGTACCTTTCTAGAATTCACATAAATATAAAATATGACCATTTCTGAACGAAAATACGTTGCATTTCACACTTCTAGATACGTGAATATGAAGAACGTTACACGTAGCGTCCCCGTCTTACAAGCAAGCGCCAGTTTGACTCCCGAACGAGGCACGTCATGTTTTTACATTCAGTTTTAACCCTCCCCAACCCAAACCATAACCCTAAACGTATAATGAACCAATTTGCGGCACTCAGCAGACGCTAGTTAGCCATCCATCTGGCACTGACAGTTCATTTGTGACGTGTTTTGAATTTCACAGCCTATGATCATAGATTAGAACCTAACATTGGACAGAAGGCAGATCCTCTGTTGCCGAAATGAGAAACTTTCCATGCAGCACCAGTGGCAACAGGTGAGAAAACACCTCAGCCGTCAAGCGCACATTAACGTGTAATAACTAGGTTTCGATATAAGCTGTGTCTGTTAGAGACAAACAGCACTCTGCTGGAATTTTACCATCTATGTTTGCTCTGCACTTTTACATGATGAGTCATTGTTAGCAGAAAGTCTGGGTAAAACCAATCCATCGGCGATCGGCTCAGTGATCAATCAATAATACTGTTAAAGAAAATCGGCAATTGGCTGCAGAAATCCTGACCGGAGCATTTCCCCCCAAAAAATACCATATTACTGCACAAAGCACTGCTTGTTTCTTTCTGCTTATTTTTTTATCCCATTTTTATCCCCCTTAGTGCTAATTTACTTTTATTTATCCTGGTTGCTACTCCACCCTCTGCCGATCTGGGGAGAGCCGAAACTGGCTCCATACTTCCTCCGAGACATGGGCAGTTAGCCAGCCGCTTCTTTTCACCTGACAGGGGAAGCTTCACCGGTAGGACATAGCACGTGGGAGGTTCACGCTATTCCAACCAGTTCCCCTCCCTCCGAACAGGCGCCCTTAACGACCAAGAGGAGGAACCACATTAGCAACCAGGATATTGCATGTTTTGGTGAAGGGGGTTCCTATATGAAGGAAACCCCCGGGAGGCACGGGGAGAACATGCAAACTCCACACAGAGAGGCCCTTTTGACGACCCCACCCGGGCGGCGGGCACTCGAGGACATGCGGACGGGCACGCATTCCTTCAGCGTTCACAGCATCCCAGGTGAGAATCGAACCCAGGACCTTCGAGCTGTGAGGCGACAGCGCTTACCACTGCACCATCGTACCCCCCCACAAAGCACTGCTTGTCACACAAATGCTGCATCAGGTATCAATGGGTTAACAAAGCACTGCTTGTTAACCCATTGATACCTGATGCAGCATTTGTGTGTGTATCCCTTTAAGACCGCAAACCGCGTTAACGCGGTTCGCGGTCTTAAAGGGATACACACACAAATGAGGGATATACACGCAAATGCTGCATCAGCTATCAATGGGTTAAGCTGGACATTGTTACAGTGTAGGTCTGCTTTGTGGATGTGTCACCCTGCAGGAGACACAGCAGCCTCTGCCTCTCTCACACAGACTACACGGGGGTGTCCTCTCTCACACGGACTACACAGGGGTGTCCTCTCTCACACGGACTACACGGGGGTGTCCTCTCTCACACGGACTACACGGGGGTGTCCTCTCTCACACGGACTAACACGGGGGTGTCCTCTCTCACATGGACTACACGGGGGTGTCCTCTCTCTCACACGGACTACACGGGGGTGTCCTCTCTCACACGGACTAACACGGGGGTGTCCTAATGGTAAATGGTAAATGGTCTGCATTTATATAGCGCTTTTATCCAAAGCGCTTTACAATCAGTAGATAGTGTACATTCACCCATTCATACACCGATGGCGGCAGGCTGCCACGCAGGGTGCCTACACACCATCGGGAGCAAGGAGGGTTAAGTGTCTTGCCCAAGGACACAGCGACAGCAGACAGGAGGGAGCGGGGATCGAACCGCCAACCCTTGCGTCATTGGCCGACCCGCTCTACCTCCTGAGCTAAAGCCGTCCTCTCTCACACGGACTACACGGGGGTGTCCTCTCTCACACGGACTACACGGGGGTGTCCTCTCTCACACGGACTACACGGGGGTGTCCTCTCTCACACGGACTAACACGGGGGTGTCCTCTCTCACACGGACTACACGGGGGTGTCCTCTTCCCACGGATGCTGACTGGCAACAAGGCATTCACAGAGTTATTAATATTTGTGTCATTCCCTAACCTTGCTGCAAAGGGAGTGCTGTACAGGGGCCGGCGCAGCAGGGGGAGCACCGCTCCTGGTTGCACGGGTCGTGCGGAGATGGGTCGACTCGTGCCCCGCCCCCCCGGAGAGATTGGAGCGGACAGACGGACAGACGGATGCCGAGGGCGTCGTGCCTCTGATAGGGCACCTCAGCACAGCACATGTGTCCGTAATCCCCCGCGGACCTCAGGTTGCCCCAGAAAAGGCAAACAGATGGCTTTAGGTGGTGTGCTGGTGTGCTGGTGTCTTCAAGTGGGAGGTGAGAGATGGTGGTAGCAACGGGTGAGCGGGTACAGTCAGCGAGGCCAGAGGCTCCCAGGAGCAGCAACTTATAGAACACCAGCTAGATGGGTTTTTATATTATATAGTATATATATTATAGTATATAGTATATATAGTGTAAGTACTGTGTGATGCTACTTTAAGGCAATTCTACTCACTTCCATGTTTGGCTGCAGCTGTCTCATTAATCAAAAATGCCTATGCCTTCAAAGATGCAGTATTTCAAAAAGGCATTCATTTAAATCTATAAATATTTCACTAACTTTGTGTGTTGGATCTTATTCAATTCCGGCTTGCGCAGTGTGTAAAAACAGAGCCTGTGCTCATTTTAGATTTCCCCGCATACAGAAAGAAAGAGAAAAGAAATCACTGTGTAACATTCAAACTGCACCGTCAAAACGCTGACAACGGACATCTATTAGAGAAGTGCAGCCATGTTGGAGTGCGGTGAGCAGAAATGAAGGATGAAATGACATACGTTGGCAAAAGTGCTTCGCATTCAGCTGGCGATATCAAACACATTTGCTCAAGTGATTCGTATTCAGAGCCTGATATCAAAGTCGCAGTGACAAAACATGCTTTAATCAAGTGCGATCCATTACATATATATGCTATCATTGCCCTAATTGTCTGAAATAATGGAACCCCCAGGCAAGTCTTCACCCGCCATCATAACTCTTCACATTAATCCACCACACAAACCAGTCTAGTCAAAAATCTAATTAGAGGAAAATCAATAGCACTAGCAGAATTTGGACTTATAAATGCTCAGTTGGCTGGATTGAAAACGCAATGCTGGGCTGAAGGTTTTCGCAGCGTGGTCGATGAGTTGCAGCGTGGTCGATGAGTTGCAGCGTGGTCGATGAGTTGCTATCTTTCTTTACTCCTGTCAGAAAAATCTTAATAGAACCTTAATGTCAATACGGCCTGATCATGATGGATTCAAGAGAGGATCAGTCATGTCGGCCTGATTGAGAAAACACCTGCACTATCTGCCCCACATTTGTCATGTCTGATTGAGCTGGCTCTCCGTGCTATACACATCCATTTTCATTACATCTGTCACACCAAAAATAAAAAAACAAGTTAAGTGTACAGTAGCAGTATATTTTCAAGATAGATAGAACGACATGGGGTTTAAAGATAACCCGACGCAGCCAGATGGTTTGTTTTCACATAACTATGGGAACGAGTCGCTCGGGAAACCGTTTCAAATGGCAGGCACTTTCGAAAAATACCTGGCAGGTGATTGGATGAACCATCGGCCTATCACGTCTATCACGGGCTCGCTCTCGCTGTCGTCAGATCTAAAGCCCGCCCGTCACTGCCTCATAGGACGCTGATTGGTGCGAACCACTGGTGGTTCAGATTCTAACCAATAGATTGGAGCGTGGCAAAGATGGATTTGTCATGTGATCGTGATCTCATGATCTGGTGCGAATCCAGCCACCTTGCAACTAAGGTTGGTTTAAAACCCCTACATGTAGAAATCTACTGAGCAGCAGCAACAGCGCCCTCTGCTCCCACAAGTGGTAATTACAGGATGCTAACTACTGTATGCTACTTACTTTCCTAGTTTGATATCAGCCTTATTTGACTGTTTCTGCATGTACTCTTTGCTTTATTAACGCGCCTGGGGCGCAGTGGCGCTGGAAGTACTTTTAGGTAGGGGGTGCTGCAAGGCCGTAGCCACCGATTCAACATCGGGGGAGACGGCTGCCGTCTCTCTTCCACCCTTTTTGGACTTTTAGCCATATTTAGAGGAATATTTAATTTTAAATTAACATTAGGATTATACTGTTGTGATGTCATTATTCAGTGTCTTCTTCTCTTCTCTGCAGCATTACTCAATTTACCCTCAGGAATCAGGGACAGTGATAGCCTACCTGCTATTCCTCCCATATATCCAGGGCTGGATTAATAGTACCATGGGCCCCCAGGGCTATTCATTTTCTAAGCTGTTCATTTAGCCTTTTAGTCATAAAGATTCTTCCAGACTGAAATGTTATAACAGAAGTGGAGTATTGGCCAGAATTACATGAACATTTGGACACTTATTCAGCTGGTATTTTGCATGTTGCGTTCAGGTGCACTGTAAAAAAAAGGGAAAAAAAAGAAAAAAAATTACATCTCTTGCCACCAGGGGGTGCTGCAGCACCCACGGCACCCAGCTTCCTGCGCCCTTGCTGGGGCGTGGAGTGGGAATGACGGAGACGCCATTCTCCATATTACAAGTGAGTGTACCATCACAATGATTTTGAAGCTGTTATATTAAGGTCAATATAGCTAGGTACATATTGGGGCTTTAATAAAAGTGTTGAATAGTGTGGTTTATCTGTTATGGTTCAAATTGTCTGAATTGAACCTTCAATGTTTTGGGTGTGCTGGTATCAGGCTGAGGATCAGGCTGAGGATTTGTCTTTTGTTTGGGCTTTTGAGATGATATTTATTTATCTTGACCCTTTCCACATTTTATTGTCTTCTTCTCATCACTTTGTCGCTCAGTCTGACTCAGCTTTTCAGCCTTTTCATTTTCAAAGTGGAATAATAGGCGTCTCTAGTACTATATATAATAATATAGGGCTGCACGATTATGGCAAAAATCATAATCACGATTATTTTGATTGATATTGAGATCACGATTATTTAACACGATTACTCATTGACATTGAGAACATCATGAATTTATTGAACATTTACACTGCCTTTTTATTTAACATTGGATGTCTTTGGATTTTAGATATAATTGAAAATAAATAAGTGAAAATAAATAATAAAAGTGCAAAGATTTAGAAATAAAATAAAAACTAAAATAAATATACAGTATAGGCCTACTATGTTGCAGTGAACTGCCACAACCAACTGCAACTATTAATCTACATTCAATATGTTGGTAAACATCTGAACTAGTAGTCCTTAAACCTCAAAACTAACCAAATGAGAACACTAGTAACGTTCGTTTACATTACATTAAATTACTCATTTGGCAGATGGTTTTATCCAAAGCGACTTACGTCGTTTAGGTTCATAATAGGCTATTGTTAATGTTTATCTGTGAGCTCGTTAGCTGTTGAATATGCGGTCGCATTGTAGAGTGTCCTGAATCGATGACTGTATGCGGTGGCAGTAACTAGATGGGGCTTTGTATTTTTTGTTCGTTTAGCGTTTATTGCTTGGTCATAGACCACTTTGTGAGTGGATTTCAAGTGATAGGTTGTGTTGCGGGTTGCAGCCACGACCGCGGCGCGCATATCTTGCACTGTTTGTTCCAAGTCTGTGGCTGTGATTGACAGGTGGGTCAAAACTCGCATCGCAATTCCGTGCTGTATATTCGCATCGCTCTTGATGTGTGGACCTTTAAACTCGGCGAAACCATAGTGTTTCCACCCCACATACGTTGTTTTACCTCTCCTCTCGACCAGCGGCTCTCTTTCTGTGACTTCTCTCATCTTATTCTTGTGCTACCACGGAGATAAGCGGGGAGGAGAAACGTGCAGTGTGGCTCTCTGTTCACATGAGTCATTCCCAACTCGAGCGGTGTGTGTGTGTGTTTTGGGCTTTGGGGGAGGGGCCGAGCACACCGCTGCAAAGGAAAGGGTGCGCTCGATTTACAACACAAGACAGAACGAGAGTGACAAGAGCCGCAAAATCGTTGTATGTCGATTATCTTGTTTTCATAATCGTGGACAGCCCAAATCGTAATCATGATTAAAATTCGATTAATCGCCCAGCCCTATAATAATATATAATATATATATATATATATAATATATGCTGGAGCTTTTTCATCCCATCCGTCGCAGCAGAAACGCACATCATGGTTTTGCTTTTAATGGGGAAGAGAAACAAGTTCAATGGAACCTACATCTACAAATTCATTTCTATAATACCTAACATGACAACAAGGTCGTTTTTGTTGGGTAATATTGACTTATCAGCTAAATATATGTTGTATTAGAGAACTGTTTGCCAACATTAAGAAGCTAATTGCCCTTTCTGGACACCGTCGTAATTTGTTAATGGAATTGGAGGTCCGCTGGCCAGATAAAGGTCACATCCATATATAGTCAATGCCTTCTTAATGGCAAAAGACTGTGATGTTATGTTGCTATGGCAGAATGAGTCCACTGAATAACTACTAAGGATGTACTGCTAAAACATGACATTTTTAATGGACGAAAGTATACCAAATAAATATACCATCAACCAAGGACAAATGGATTGGAATCAGGAGTGCACAATACCTCAACACGGACAGGTTCAGAAGAAAGGAGCATTTTAATTGGAAATCAAGCTTGCATCTCTGGAATGGTATTACACATTTTAATTAGTTCTATATTTGGCCAAATTCCTTCAGATTTAATACCGTTCTAACACAAACAGTAAAGAAAGATAATCGACACATAGTTCTTAAAACACACCGCAGCCTTGAAATGTCTCAAATTATAAAGGATTTTCGAGCGGGAATTTGGAAATCACATTTGTACTCCAGGAATGATATTGTGCAACAAATAAGATGTCACTATTCACTCAAATTCCTGCCAGAAAAATGTTGATTGAAGAATGATTTGAAAGCAAAACCATATCCTCCAAATGTCTTCATGTCTGAATGGAATATTCTACCCTCCACATGTCCAGACACTCTGTGTGTGCATTACAAAACTGGGAAGAGCAACTCATGCATTTCATGCTATCCAACCCTACATCTAATTAGTGAAATATCATAACACAATAACCCGGCACAACCTTCTCCCAAACCCAATTAAAGGTCTATTGCAGGCAGCACAATATCACCTAACATCCCAATTACCCACAAAAGCGCCACAATATCACAAAACAGCTTTAAAAAAAATCATTTTCTGTGATGGTGTTCTCCGAAGCGCAGCGTCGACTACATGCAGCGGTCTCACCCGACAACGAGCGACGACACCCTGTGATCATGGAGACAGGATTCAAAATCTTTCAAGCCGATGTAGAACATTTCCCCTAAGTCCCTTTAAGCCAAATCCCAGGTGAAATTCTGTCTAACTGAGTCTTTACTGTCAGGATGTTGCACTAATATGGACACTTTATTACAAGGAAATCCCACTGGCACATCACAGCTGGAACGAACACCACGTGCCGGGCCTAAACGACAAGAAGATTACGGCATCTCTCTCCGATCGCAGCGATGTAGCGCCGCGTTGGGCGACCACAGCGTCGAGCGCTGCCTACCACTGGGCATCAGGATGGAGCCTTTTCCCCAATTATGCTGATTCCCAAATTGCGGCAGCAGAACATGGAAGAGCGTTTCCATTGCTGCTGTATGTGCTGCCACTTTAAAGGGTATCTTAATTGAATATCTTCTGTCACCTGTGGAGTCTCTCGACAAGCACCAAACCACTTATGATCATGTGGGCGCACAGCAGCGCACCGGCAGCTGATTAGAGCAGTGCTGCTGCCTCCCTGGAATGACTTCCTAACGAGTGGCATCTGTGTCACGTGATTGGTTAGGGTTAGTGATGTCATGTCACGTGATTGGTTAGGGTTAGTGATGTCACGTGATTGGTTGGGGTTAGTGATGTCACGTCAGCACCACCAGCTCCTTAATGCCTACAATATCACACAGGAAGTGACCCTGAAACAATGTGACCATATACCCCCCACTCACTGAAACAATGTGACCATATACCCCCCACTCACTGAAACAATGTGACCATATACCCCCCACTCACTGCAATATCACCCAAACACACTTTACATTGGCAGGACAAACCTGCCATGTTTTTTTTTTATATTCTACCTAATCATCTGCCTGCAAAATCAATCCACCTCCAGGCACTTCCTGTTGTGGGTCTTTGCAGCGCCCCCCCCCCCCCCCCCCCCTCCGCCACGCCATCTGTCTCTCCCTCCCGGCAGCCCTCCTTCAATCATCCATCTCTCCGGCCTGTCCACTTTCATATACTCTTTTCTTCCCTCCCTCCCTCCTTTCCTCCCCCCCCCCCTCTCCCTGAATTAAACATGGACGCCGGTGGGACTACACGCATTGCATATAATGCGCGTCTTGTGTGTTTAATCTGAGTTTCATGGCACTGTGTGGGCAGCGGATGGGAAAGGATCAGCTGATAATTGGAGTGCAGTGTGGCACTGATGCCGGCCGCGCGCCCGCCTGCTTCACACGGCAACACGTTCCTCCCGTCTCAGCTGCTGACCGGCTCATTATCATTTAGAACTGCTCGCTGCACAAACTACACACACACACACACACGCACACACACACACACGCACACAAGCTACACACACCCACACGGTCTGTTTGGCAAACTCCTGACAGGAATTAGAATGATGTGAAAGTCAGGCCGAGAGAGATTCTTACAATCACCATTATGTAGTGTGCTAAGTCCAGGGGGCCCAGCCTCTCGTACGCCTTCGTGTGTGTGTGTGTGTGTGTGTTCCCATAGGAGACAATGGTGGTATGTGGTGCTCGTTAGCGCACCCTGTGTCGCATTTCCACCCCTCACTCATGCCCTCTCTCTCGCTCTCTCTCTCTCTCTCTCTCTCTCTGTGTCTATTAAAGTCTCTGGGACACAATTATCCCCATTCTCCCTCACCCTCTCTTCCTTTCGGCCTCCGTCTCTCTCGTTCTCTGTGAATGTAAGCCTGGAACACAATTACCCCTTTTCTCTCTTTCTCTCTCTCTCTCTCTCTCTCTCTCTCTCTCTCTCTCATATCCCCTCCCTCACTCTCCACCTCCCTACCTCTCGTGGCTCGAGGAGAAGTCTGTGAAGGGAGCAGCAGCTGCTGAAATATTTATTGATTTGTTTGGGCTCAGTTTTATTTATTTCCCTCTCTCTCTTGCCCTGCCTTCCCCTCCGCAGACAGAAACACCTCCAGCGCCGCGAGATGTCAGAGGCTGAAAATCCACAACATGAAACCATTATTTAGCATTTGTTGCACCTAGTAGTTTTACCTGTGTAAACAAAACAATAGGCGCATGAAAGGCAAATGTGAGCCAGCACAACATCAGCTACGGCAGCAACAGATGTAGCGCGCAGATTGAGCCGCAAGTCAGGAGCCGATCGTTTGCTGTCATTTTGATGCCGGGGGAGGAGGGGGAGGAGGGGAGGAGGGGGGGGGGGGGGGGGGAGGGGGAGGAGGGGAGGAGGGAGGAGGGGAGGGAGGGGGGGGGAGGGGGAGGAGGGGGAGGAGGGGGGTTGTTGACAGTAAATACCAAGGTGTTGCTCCCCGCTCCTCAAGTTGTACACAACTGCAGGGTATTATTGAACTAACGGTAGTCGTCATGGCAACAATGCCTATAGAGCAATTATAATTACAATGGTAACAGTGTTAGCATTGGGCTAAATGGATTCACTGATGAATCTGACGTTATCTCTGCGTAATTAAAGGGCTTTCGTTGCTATCGTATATCCCAGTGGTAAATATCACCGCAGTTAACGTTACTCCGGCGGGCGAGGCAATTCGGCAGCCGGTTTTGAAGCTCATTTTTGTCCTCCCGCCTTCTGTCGTCGCGCAAAACGATTAGACCTCCGCAGTACCCACAACACACAAAGGCAGGATCACACACACACATGAACACAAAATGCATAGACACACACGCGCGGCGTTACACACAGAGAGGCACACACACACGAGCAAAGCTGAGTCCCATCACCAGGCATGGCCAGCATTAGTGCCTATAAGCCTTTCCCATTGATTTGCCGGCGAGCTCCTTGTCTTTTGGTAATGAGGACAGGGAGAGAAGCGGGGACCCTCGTCTCTCCACGGCTCCCCCAGGACAGCCAGCCTGCGCTAATCTGAATTGTGTTTCCAATGATGCTAACTCCCTATAACTCCCTGGCACCAGAAACGCCTGGAAGGGAGAAAAAGAGGGGCATGAAAATCACACAATGCTCCCTCTGCCTAACAATATTCATCCCCATCAAGTGTGTAACATCTGCAATCATCAAACAACAAAACATTCTCTCTCTCTCTCTCTCTCTCTCTCTCTCTCTCTCTCTCTCTCTCTCTCTCTCTCTCTCTCTCTCTCTCTCTCTCTCTCTCTCTCTCTCTCTCTCTCTCTCTCTCTCTCTCTCTCTCTCTCTCTCTCTCTCTCTCTCTCTCTCTCTCCCCTGAGAACCCAATGCACAGCCTGGCCTGAAGCCTCCAAAACCAAAAAGGATGCTAGTCTTGTGCCGAAGGCTTACGTTGGGTTTTTCCCCCTATATGAACGGCATTGAGGAGAGATCAATGCGAGTTATTAATATCGGCGCTGATGTATATATGAAGAGGTCCCGTCGTCTTCCTCCCCGAGGGGCCCGGGGTGCACCAGGCGCTTCCATTGGCTCGCCATTGATTTACTGCTGGCACATGCAGCGGGGGAATTGTTGAAATTCATCTTCGCGTTGGCCCCGAGAAAAGGAGGTATCCCAGAATGCCAGAGGATTTCCAAAGTATATATGAAACGTGTATATTTATCTCGTTGTGAGTGTGTGAGTGTGTGTGTGTGTGTGTGTGTGTGTGTGTGTGTGTGTGTGCATGGGATTATGCGAGTGCATATGAGGAGCCACCACTTGTTTCAGATTCTGCAGCCACTCAGCTGCCTCTTGAACGCTCCTTCTCTGCCGGGCGTTCAATAAAACATTGCTCGCTCTTAGCTCCTTTTCATTTCAATTATGGTGAGAGAGAGCCGCATACTGTTCATGTACATATTCAACCACGCAGCGACACAGGGCTTTAGCTCTAGCAGGGGGACGAGACGGGGCGAAGGACGAGGGAGGTTTGCGTTGGAAGGGAATTACTCCAGTAATTAAACATAGTATAACTACCTGCCCCACGCTGAAAACGCTCCCAGTTTCTTTCCATTACACTGAACTCCATATATTAGAAGTGTAATTATCATTGCCAACAAGGCGTGCTGTAATCATTATTTATGGCACTGACACTATGTGTAATTGCCAGCCCCCCAAACCCAATACGAGGGCCGGCGAAGTGTTTATCAAAACCGACAGGAGAACTCTCAAGGGAAGTGAGGTGGCGCCACACCCGCCTCGTCTCCCGTAACCGCCGCGCGGCTAAACACCCGCGAGGGACTTGAACCCGTGACCTCGCCGCCGGAGCGCCGGGCCCCCGATAGCTGCTAAACGCCGCAATGCAGAGGTCTGTATCGCCCCGGCAGGTCACGGGGTCACCGGCTCAGGGCGTATTCATCTCTGTCGTGCCAGTAATTGGAAATGTTTGGAAACCCGTGTAGAGAGAATGTTACGACGATGAATTGTACTTCGCCAATTCACTCCGGCCGAGCTGTCCCGATCGTTGCTTCAACCCTTCCGCCGAAGGAAAGGAAGAGTTGTAGACTACCACTTGCTTCCTCCGATACATGTGAAGTCGCCATCCGCTTCTTTTCACCTGACAACGAGGAGTTTCACCGGGACGATGTAGCGCCTGGGAGGATCACGCTATTCCCCCCAGTTCCCCTCCCCCACAAACAGGTGCCCTGACCAGCCAGAGGAGATGCTAGTGCAGCGGCCAGGACACATATAGTACCCTTAACTGGCTTTCCACCCGCAGACACGGCCAATATGCCAGTATGGACGCCCGAGCAAGTCGGAGGCAACATGGGGCACGAACCTGCAACCCTAATATAATTCTACGTCATTTGGTACAGAGTATTTTACAGTTCTTAATATGGGTCTGAAACCTAAATCATCCTGAAATCCAGTAAAAACACTGTCAGTGTTTGCTAGGTGCTACAATTCTTCTGCTTTGCATCCACGAGACAGCTCAGAAAGAGACGAAAATCTAAGAGTACAATCTCAACGTTCATGATGAATAGCCGTTTCACGACTCAATTAAAGTACTTTCAGTGGTTAAATGCAACATCCACAGGCACCTTGACATTTCATTCAACAATGGGTAGTGCCAATTGGACTCTTTTCAACAATTTCTTTTTAAAAAAAATTCAAAGTTTCTGTTATTTTAACCTTGACTGATCCACCATGGTCTTGCAATTTGGAATGTCTGAGTTTCCTCTCACTCCGTGCTTCCTTCTCATAGCAACACTTGCTGAGTTAGCTCCACCCGACAACACTGGTGTGTAGAGCAGCTTCCACCCAGCCAGCCAGCATGAGAAATGAGGTTTTCGCACAGAATCCACCTCGCCTATTCATTTTCCATCACAGCGCCTGTCTCTGCCAGTCCTGGGTCAAAACACAGTTTGATCTCCCAAAGTTGTTTGTTTTGACTCTCAGCTATACTGCAGTATGTTCAATGGATAGGTTTAATGATATGTGTGTTGAATACTCCACCACCATGGCCCTCCACCACCACCACCACCACCACCACACACAGCAACACAAATAAAGACCTGCACCCTGCATATTCCAGAGATGCTCACAAGTCATTTTTTGCAAGTCCAAGTCAAGTCTCAAGTCTTTGGTCACAAGGCCAAGTCAAGTGTCAAGTCTTTGAGCTCAAGTCCAAGTCAAGTCTCAAGTCTTTGGTCACAAGGCCAAGTCAAGTCTCAAGTCTTTGGTCACAAGGCCAAGTCAAGTCTCAAGTCTTTGGTCACAAGGCCAAGTCAAGTCTCAAGTCTTTGGTCACAAGTCCAAATCAAGTGTCAAGTCTTTGAGCTCAAGTCCAAGTCAAGTCTCAAGTCTTTGGTCACAAGGCCAAGTCAAGTCTCAAGTCTTTGGTCACAAGGCCAAGTCAAGTCTCAAGTCTTTGGTCACAAGGCCAAGTCAAGTCTCAAGTCTTTGGTCACAAGGCCAAGTCAAGTCTCAAGTCTCAAGTCACAAGGCCAAGTCAAGTCTCAAGTCTTTGGTCACAAGTCCAAATCAAGTGTCAAGTCTTTGAGCTCAAGTCCAAGTCAACTCTCAAGTCTCTTATGGATGAGTGTTCTATCATCTGCTGCATGCCATCCGGTCTGCTTAGAACACTGCATAGTTAAAACGAAGGAATTCAAAGCATGTACTGTATTATCCTCACTCCTTTATTAGCATACAGTATCAGCATTGATTGGATGACATCAGTATAGATGTGTGAGTATATAATTAGATTTATAGATGTTAATGCACCAAAAAAATAAAATAATAAAATAAAGATTGTTCACAAGTCCCAAAACTCAAGTCCAAGTCAAGTCTCAAGTATTTGAGGACGAGTCTCAAGTCAAGTCTCAAGTCACTGTGAGTGAGACTTAAGTGCGACTCAAGTCCAAGTCCCAAGTCCAAATCCCCATCTCTGGCATATTCACACCACAAACCCCTCTGAGGCTCTGTGAACAACCATCCAGGCTCTCGAGGCCAAATCCAGGGGCCTCTCACTCCAACACTTACGGATCAATCAAACCTGCCAAAATGGCAACGCGGACGCAAGCCAAGCATGGAAACACTGTGACTGGATCTCAAAGGGAGGCAGAGGAAACACAAGCCCCTCCAGATTAGGAGCGCAAGGCATCTGTTGATGCTGGCACACCGGAGCATCTCCTCCGCTCTCCATGTCCAAGCCAAGGCTGGTGATCCAGTGGAGCAGTGGGAGCTACGTGCTAACATGTGCTACGCGTATTGACCCCACTTGGCCCCCCATATGTTGCGGATACAAGGAGGATGGCGGGCACCAAAGCGACCCCGCCTGCTTTCACCTGTGTCCGTGTCCCGTACACTACCTCTTACCACAGCCTTCATCACAGTTGTCAGATAGCGGTGCATGCTGGTGACAAAAGCCATCTGTTGGACGGTTTAAACATGGCATCAGTGAGTTACAGTATATGCAGCACAGCATGAGAGAGATGGGGCGGCTTTAGCTCAGGAGGTAGAGCGGGTTGGCCAATGACGCAAGGGTTGGCGGTTCGATCCCCGCTCCCTCCCAGCTGCTGTTGTTGTGTCCTTGGGCAAGACACTTAACCCTCCTTGCTCCTGATGGTGTGTAGGCACCCTGCGTGGCAGCCTGCCGCCATTGGTGTATGAATGGGTGAATGTAGAATATCTACTGATTGTAAAGCGCTTTGGATAAAAGCGCTATATAAATGCAGGCCATTTACCATTTACCATTTACCATGAGAGTGAGATTTAATAACAACTATTATGAATATCTGAAGTATACATCTAAATCTAAGGTATAAATAATTAAAATAATCAAATCATAACAACAATAATTATTATTATTAATAATACATATTATTAATTATTAAGTATTGTTATTAATAATAATAATAATAATTATTATTATTCATAATAATGATGATAATAATCATCATCTTTTTTCCTACATTAATTTGATGCACGCTGTTGACTCATCAGAAATAAACTTCAAACTTTGTATCTCATGTAGCCCCCAGCTCGGGTTTGGACAGATGAAACCTATGCGTCAGTGATAAAAGCTCTAGTTCCTCATATGGCCACATGAGGCTGGCTCCAAAAGAGAGTCGTTCCCTGTTCACCCCATGTTAAAATGCCTGACTTTACAACAGGATTAAACCAGCCTGGTTCAAAAAACAGTTTTGGTCTATATAGCTAATTTCACCTTTTAGTGAATTTTTTATATAACTCACCCGTTTAGAGTAAAATAGATGATAGAAAAAACTAGGGCTCACCCCCCAAAAATTCTAAGCTTTGAAGCTTCTAGGGCTGTACCGAATATCATTTTTTCAATTTTGATTATTCTATTGAGGTTTTCCACTAATATCCGAATGTCTGCTGTGATGTCATCATGACTAAACCCCCCCCCCCAAATTGAATAAAGTGGTATTAATATTAATAATTGAATATTCTTTTTTTATTTGAATGTCAGAATTATGAACGAATATTCGAATATCCGAATATCCGAGTACAGCCCTAGAAGCTTCAATCGTTGCCATGGTTATGTAACGGCGGTGGAAGTAAAGTTGTATATATTGTAGTTTGCATATTTACGTATTGTATTGTTTCTTGCTTCTTTCTAGCAACAATATGTTGATACTGCTGTTTCTGCTCTGCACCTTACCTACGGGAATTTGTGTAACTTTTTATTGTTTAATTAGTTGTTGCTGTCATTGATGCTACTGCTGCTGTAACGCCAGAATTTTTGAATAAAGTACTCTATCTATCTATCTATCTATCTATCTATCTATCTATCTATCTGTCTATCTATCTATCTATCTATCTATCTGGTAATCAACGTCCAAATCATCAATCGAATGCTTTGTTATTTTAGCTCCTCCTCTCCTCCTCCACCCTCTCTCTCTCTCTCTCCTCTCTCTCTCCACATGCACAGCCAGCTATCGTGAGGTGTATAGTGTAGCTTCGTCAGACAGTCTCTAATTTCCTGGCTGGGCGGGGTCCTTTGGGCCAACACTGTTTTTAACACGGAAAA
>NC_139640.1:11085849-11116849 GCF_964638095.1 Poromitra crassiceps | reverse complement strand
AAAAAGAGGGGCATGAAAATCACACAATGCTCCCTCTGCCTAACAATATTCATCCCCATCAAGTGTGTAACATCTGCAATCATCAAACAACAAAACATTCTCTCTCTCTCTCTCTCTCTCTCTCTCTCTCTCTCTCTCTCTCTCTCTCTCTCTCTCTCTCTCTCTCTCTCTCTCTCTCTCTCTCTCTCTCTCTCTCTCTCTCTCTCTCTCTCTCTCTCTCTCTCTCTCTCTCTCTCTCAATGCACAGCCTGGCCTGAAGCCTCCAAAACCAAAAAGGATGCTAGTCTTGTGCCCAAGGCTTACATTGGGTTTTCCCCCCCTATATGAACGGCATTGAGGAGAGATCAATGCGAGTTATTAATATCGCCGCTGATGTATATATGAAGACGTCCCGTCGTCTTCCTCCCCGAGGGGCCCGGGCTGCACCAGGCGCTTCCATTGGCTCGCCATTGATTTACTGCTGGCACATGCAGCGGGGGAATTGTTGAAATTCATCTTCGCGTTGGCCCCGAGAAAAGGAGGTATCCCAGAATGCCAGAGGATTTCCAAAGTATATATGAAACGTGTATATTTATCTCGTTGTGAGTGTGTGTGTGTGTGTGTGTGTGCATGGGATTATGCGAGTGCATATGAGGAGCCACCACTTGTTTCGGATTCTGCAGCCACTCAGCTGCCTCTTGAACGCTCCTTCTCTGCCGGGCGTTCAATAAAACATTGCTCGCTCTTAGCTCCTTTTCATTTCAATTATGGTGAGAGCCGCATACTGTTCATGTACATATTCAGCCACGCAGCGACACAGGGCTCTAGCTCTAGCAGGGGGACGGGGCGCGGGCGAAGGACGAGGGAGGTTTGCGTTGGAAGGGAATTACTCCAGTAATTAAACATAGTATAACTACCTGCCCCGCGCTGAAAACGCTCCCAGTTCCTTTCCCTTACACTGAACTCCATATATTAGAAGTGTAATTATCATTGCCAACAAGGCGTGCTGTAATCATTATTTATGGCACTGACACTATGTGTAATTGCCAGCCCCCCAAACCCAATACGAGGGCCGGCGAAGTGTTTATCAAAACCGACAGGAGAACTCTCAAGGGAAGTGAGGTGGCGCCACACCCGCCTCGTCTCCCGTAACCGCCGCGCGGCTAAACACCCGCGAGGGACTTGAACCCGTGACCTCGCCGCCGGAGCGCCGGCCCCCCGATAGCTGCTAAACGCCGCAATGCAGAGGTCTGTATCGCCCCGGCAGGTCACGGGGTCACCGGCTCAGGGCTTATTCATCTCTGTCGTGGCAGTAATTGGAAATGTTTGGAAACCCGTGTAGAGAGAATGTTACGACGATGAATTGTACTTCGCCAATTCACCCGACAGCCGAGCTGTCCCGATCGTTGCTGCTTCACCCCGCTATTCCCCCCCAGTTCCCCTCCCCCACAAACAGGTGCCCTGACCAGCCAGAGGAGATGCTAGTGCAGCGGCCAGGACACAGACAGTACCCTTAACTGGCTTTCCACCCGCAGACACGGCCAATATGCCAGTATGGACGCCCGACCAAGTCGGAGGCAACATGGGGCACGAACCTGCAACCCTAATATAATTCTACATCATTTGGTACAGAGTATTTTACAGTTCTTAATATGGATCTGAAACCTAAATCATCCTGAAATCCAGTAAAAACACTGTCAGTGTTTGCTAGGTGCTACAATTCTTCTGCTTTGCATCCACGAGACAGCTCAGAAAGAGACGAAAATCTAAGAGTACAATCTCAACGTTCATGATGAATAGCTGTTTCACGACTCAATTAAAGTACTTTCAGTGGTTAAATGCAACATCCACAGGCACCTTGACATTTCATTCAACAATGGGTAGTGCCAATTGGACTCTTTTCAACAATTTCCTTTTACATTTTTTTCAAAGTTTCTGTTATTTTAACCTTGACTGATCCACCATGGTCTTGCAATTTGGAATGTCTGAGTTTCCTCTCACTCCATGGTTCCTTCTCCATAGCAACACTTGCTGAGTTAGCTCCACCCGACAACAGAGTAGGTGTAGAGCGATTCTCAAGCTTCCACCCAGCCAGCATGAGAAATTAGGTTTTCGCACAGAATCCACCTCGCCTTTTCATTTTCCATCACAGCGCCTGTCTCTGCCAGTCCTGGGTCAAAACACAGTTTGATCTCCCAAAGTTGTTTGTTTTGACTCTCAGCTATACTGCAGTATGTTCAATGGATAGGTTTAATGATATGTGTGTTGAATACTCCACCACCACCACACACAGCAACACAAATAAAGACCTGCACCCTGCATATTCCAGAGATGCTCACAAGTCATTTTTTGCAAGTCCAAGTCAAGTCTCAAGTCTTTGGTCACAAGTCCAAATCAAGTGTCAAGTCTTTGAGCTCAAGTCCAAGTCAAGTCTCAAGTCTTTGGTCACAAGTCCAAATCAAGTGTCAAGTCTTTGAGCTCAAGTCCAAGTCAAGTCTCAAGTCTTTGGTCACAAGTCCAAATCAAGTGTCAAGTCTTTGAGCTCAAGTCCAAGTCAAGTCTCAAGTCTTTGGTCACAAGGCCAAGTCAAGTCTCAAGTCTTTGGTCACAAGGCCAAGTCAAGTCTCAAGTCTTTGGTCACAAGGCCAAGTCAAGTCTCAAGTCTTTGGTCACAAGGCCAAGTCAAGTCTCAAGACTTTGAGCTCAAGTCCAAGTCAAGTCTCAAGTCTTTGAGCTCAAGTCCAAGTCAAGTCTCAAGTCTTTGAGCTCAAGTCCAAGTCAAGTCTCAAGTCTTTGAGCTCAAGGCCAAGTCAAGTCTCAAGTCTTTGAGCTCAAGTCCAAGTCAAGTCTCAAGTCTCTTATGGATGAGTGTTCTATCATCTGCTGCATGCCATCCGGCCTGCTTAGAACACTGCATAGCTAAAACTAAGAGATTCAAAGCATGTACTGTATTATCCTCACTCCTTTATTAGCATACAGTATCAGCATTGATTGGATGACATCAGTATAGATGTGTGAGTATATAATTAGATTTATAGATGTTAATGCACCAAAAAAATAAAAAAAATAAAAAAAAGATTGTTCACAAATCCCAAAACTCAAGTCCAAGTCAAGTCTCAAGTCTTTGAGGACGAGTCTCAAGTCAAGTCTCAAGTCACTGTGAGTGAGACTTAAGTGCGACTCAAGTCCAAGTCCCAAGTCCAAATCCCCATCTCTGGCATATTCACACCACAAACCCCTCTGAGGCTCTGTGAACAACCATCCAGGCTCTCGAGGCCAAATCCAGGGGCCTCTCACTCCAACACTTACGGATCAATCAAACCTGCCAAAATGGCAACGCGGACGCAAGCCAAGCGTGGAAACACTGTGACTGGATCTCAAAGGGAGGCAGAGGAAACACAAGCCCCTCCAGATTAGGAGCGCAAGGCATCTGTTGATGCTGGCACACCGGAGCATCTCCTCCGCTCTCCATGTCCAAGCCAAGGCTGGTGATCCAGTGGAGCAGTGGGAGCTACGTGCTAACATGTGCTAGGCGTATTGACCCCACTTGGCCCCCCATATGTTGCGGATACAAGGAGGATGGCGGGCACCAAAGCGACCCCGCCTGCTTTCACCTGTGTCCGTGTCCCGTACACTACCTCTTACCACAGCCTTCATCACAGTTGTCAGATAGCGGTGCATGCTGGTGGAAAAAGCCATCTGTTGGACGGTTTAAACATGGCATCAGTGAGTTACAGTATATGCAGCACAGCATGAGAGTGAGATTTAATAACAACTATTATGAATATCTGAAGTATACATCTAAATCTAAGGTATAAATAATTAAAATAATCAAATCATAACAATAATTATTATTATTATTATTAATAATACATATTATTAATTATTAAGTATTGTTATTAATAATAATAATAATAATAATAATAATAATAATAATAATATATTCATAATAATGATGATAATAATCATCATCTTTTTCCCTACATTAATTTGATGCACGCTGTTGACTCATCAGAAATAAACTTCAAACTTTGTATCTCATGTAGCCCCCAGCTCGGGTTTGGACAGATGAAACCTATGCGTCAGTGATAAAAGCTCTAGTTCCTCATATGGCCACATGAGGCTGGCTCCAAAAGAGAGTCGTTCCCTGTTCACCCCATGTTAAAATGCCTGACTTTACAACAGGATTAAACCAGCCTGGTTCAAAAAACAGTTTTGGTCTATATAATGTAGCTAATTTCACCTTTTAGTGAATTTTTTATATAACTCACCCGTTTAGAGTAAAATAGATGAAAGAAAAAACTAGGGCTCACCCCCCAAAAATGCAAAGCTTTGAAGCTTCTAGGGCTGTACCGAATATCATTTTTTCAATTTTGATTATTCTATTGAGGTTTTCCACTAATATCTGAATGTCTGCTGTGATGTCATCATGACTAACCCCCCCCCCCCCCCCCAAAATTGAATAAAGTGGTATTAATATTAATAATTGAATATTCTTTTTTTTATTTGAATGTCAGAATTATGAACGAATATTCGAATATCCGAGTACAGCCCTAGAAGCTTCAATCGTTGCCATGGTTATGTAACGGCGGTGGAAGTAAAGTTGTATATATTGTAGTTTGCATATTTACATATTGTATTGTTTCTTGCTTCTTTCTAGCAACAATATGTTGATACTGCTGTTTTTGCTCTGCAGCTTACCTACGGGAATTTGTGTAACTTTTTATTGTTTAATTAGTTGTTGATGTCATTGATGCTACTGCTGCTGTAACGCCAGAATTTCCCTTCGGGGATGAATAAAGTACCGTAAATTCCGGACTATAAGCCGCGGCTTTTTTCCCGTTTTTTGGCCCCTGCGGCTTATATAACGGTGCGTCTTATCTATGGATTTTTTCAGAAAAAAAAAAAAAAAAAAAAAAAATCTCTCTTTTTTAGCACTCTTTCTAACTATAAATCCACTTCTGTTTTAATTTCCTCTCTTGCCCTCTTTTCACCACACCGCGGACACTGTGTGCACTGTAAAAATAAACAACGGTGGTGTTGTGTTATGTTGTTTTGTTGAAATGTTGTAATACGGTAAATGGGAGCTTCCTCAAACAGCCATCTCTTCCCGACAATCCCCTCTGTGCGTGACCACTTACATATGGTAATTACGGTAAGCAAACGGCCACTCGGGCAACAACTCCCTCCCCCGACTACCAGGAGAAAATCACAAACTTCGGCGAATTCACACAAAGGAAGATCAAGGAATATTCACAACAAGACGAGCAGTAGAAGCAACACTCTCACTTACCATGGGGAAGGTACGCAGAAATTCACACGAGGCAGCTTTCAAGTTGAAAGCAGTCAATCTCGCATTAAAAGAGAGCAGCCGCCGATCAAACAGAGCAGCCGCGCGTAACCTGGGCAAAAGGGACTGTCCGTCCGGGGGAGAACTACTGAACAACTCCCTCCCGACTATCAGGAGAAAATCACAAACTTCGGCGAATTCACACAAAGGAAGATCACGGAATATTATAGGAGTGTGAAAACATCCACAATTACCAACGGGTTCCAAAACGCTGGACTGCTGCGGGATGAAGAGGATGACGCCACGGGGACTGCCCCCTAGTCCGATACCTCACGAGTCCGATACCTCACGAGTCCGACACCTCATGGTTTTGGGTTAGGGTCTGGGGGAGGTTAGGTTTAGGCGTGGGGGTGGGAGAGGTTAGGTTTTGGGTTAGGGTCTGGGGGATGTTAGGTTTAGGCGTGGGGGTGGGAGAGGTTAGGTTTTGGGTTAGGGTCTGGGGGAAGTTAGCCTCTTTTTTCGGACTCGTGAGGTGTCGGACTCGTGAGGTATCGGACTCGTGCCATGGCACCTGAAGGAGAGAGGAGAGTGGTTGACGAAGCCACCCTGAACCTGTTCGTTTCCGACACTGAAGATGAGGACTTTGGTGGTTTCAGTACGCAGGAAGAAGAGGAAGACGAGGATTAGTGACTTGACTTCTCTGGTTACAGGTTTGCTGCACATATACGGTAGCCTATTGTTGTGTGATTTTGTCTGGGGATTAGTGACCTGACTTTTGTTTTGTTTTGTTGAAATGTTAATAAATGGGAGCTTCCCCAAACAGCGATCTCTTTCCCGACATTCCTCTCTGTGCACGAACCCTTTCATATGGTAATTAAACATCAAAACACCCGCGGCTTATAGTCCAGTGCGGCTTATAGAAGAAAAAAATAGTCAATTTTGGTCCCGCGGCTTATACACCGGTGCGTCTTATAGTCCGGAATTTACGGTATATCTATCTATCTATCTATCTATCTATCTATATATCTGTCTGTCTGTCTGTCTATCTATCTATCTGTCTGTCTGTCTGTCTGTCTGTCTGTCTGTCTGTCTGTCTGTCTGTCTGTCTGTCTGTCTGTCTGTCTGTCTGTCTGTCTGTCTGTCTGTCTGTCTATCTATCTGTCTGTCTGTCTGTCTGTCTGTCTATCTATCTATCTATCTATCTATCTATCTATCTGTCTATCTATCTATCTATCTATCTATCTATCTATCTATCTATCTATCTATCTGTCTGGTAATCAAAGTCCAAATCATCAGTCGAATGCTTTGTTTTTTTAGCTCCTCCTCTCCTCCTCCACATGCACAGCCAGCTATCGTGAGGTGTACAGTGTAGCTTCGTCAGGCAGTCTCTAGTTTCCTGGCTGGGCGGGGTCCTTTGGGCCAACACTGTTTTTAACACGGAAAACCTACTCCACACCACCACCGGCATGCGCAGTACGACAAAACAAATGCACCTTGCCTTCAAACGGCCAGCAGGCAGCAGCCACAGACAGACAGTGAGCTGCAGACCATTAAGAGCTTATGTTCTTTCCTCATTTCAACCCAGCATGAGCAATGTTACAAGTGTTTGTTTTGTGATGAACTTGCAGCAGTGACAGATACACAGCTCTCCTTGACGAGGCCATGTTCACATTACGGGCAAATCCGATTTGCTGATAAAGTCATTAATCATCATTATCCTGATTGGTTTCCCAAATCTGATTTGGGAGTGTGTCCGCACTGCCACAAATCTGATTCTCAAGTCGGATCTGTGTGTCCAGACCTAAACAGCCTATCTGCATGGGTTGCTATGGTAACGACGTGGGCGTCAGTAAATACGTACTTTGGTGACGTGGTTTTCATGCGCGGAAGCATTTGATCATGAGTTGCGAGTGACGTTCAAATCAGATTTGGTGGATCTGCGCGTCCGCACTCAAGTCACATCAGTCGAAAGCAGATTGGAAACTACCTCCATATGTGGTTTGGGACAAGTGACACAAATCAGACTTGGAGCGTCCAGACTCATAAAAGCAATCTGGATAAAGTCATTAATAGGTCACTAAAGTTCACAAATGAGATTTGGCCTCCTAGTCTGAACAGAGAGCAGGGAGAAGTCCACTAACGTTACGTTACAAACCAACGTGATGAGCCCACCTGAATAAATCAACATTTTGTGTCAAATAATAACATGCACACTCCGTGCCTATAACCTTGATGGCTGCGTCAGACTGAGAGCAGTTACAGAAAATGAAAATCCAGAGCATCAGGCCAGATGAGGAGCTCCGCGTCCACCGGTGTTGTGTCACCAAGAAAGTTTACTGTGAGCCGTGTTGTGCAAAATGTTGACAAAGAAGAAGAAACTATACAATCTTTCAACCCAATGTGAGCACACGTTTGTTTATTTGTTCCTGTTTGGCTGTAGTGTTGACTGCTGTGTGTCACAGCACTGCAGTTGTCTGATATTCGAGCCGCTACTACATCGCCACAGCCCGAGAACGCACAGCGTTACCAGAGTTTATCTTTATTTTTGATGGTTGTCACCGTGACTCAGTCCATATTTTCTACACGGTCTCTGGTAGCACCACATACAGAAGCACTGTTCCTCCAATTATCTTCTTTGCTCAAATCAATGATGGCATTACCGTCATAATCAAATCTCGCGGGTTTCTCTCATAACAGCCATGGTTTGTGTGGAGGGTAAATTGTTTAATTTGGTGTGGGGGTGTGTGCTTATATGCTCAAGCCTTAATTAGCCCTGATTGGGAAAAATACGTGGGCAGCAAAGTGTCACAGCGCGACGTCTCCAGCGGATATGAAACTGCTTTTGAGTAAAGTGCGGAAAGCTTGTGTGTCAGAATGTGTAGATATTGACTGTATATAATATATATGGATATATATATATATATATGGAGAGTGGGTACCAACCAGGCCATCACCACCCTCAAGTTGTTCTTTCACACAAATGTAAAGTGTGAAGGGACAATACATGAGGTAGAGGAAAGGAAAGGGATGACAGCATGCCAGGAGTTGGGCATTAAATCCATGGAGTAGTGAGGGCATGGTACAGTCTGTGCATTCACCACGCATAGTGAGGGCATGGTACAGTCTGTGCATTCACCACGCACACCAAGCCAGCAAAAGGTGTTTTTACAGAACAAAAATGCATTTGTTTGTTTTGGAACCTGACATGTAGGTGAATCAATCTATGAAAAAAAAGCACTTAACCCCAAAAAAATTGAAACAAAAGGTTTCTCAATGGATTCTGGTAGTATTGGGTCTCCTAAATAACATACTAAAAGTCTACCAAAATCTACCTCCCAGAAAGCCGCCGTTTCCAAGATGGCGCCCCAAATGGCGGCGAGGAGCTTAAAATGGCTATATCTCAAATTCAGAAAATGATGCAAAGGATTTTTCAACTGATTCTGTTACCCCTGGACATGCTTACGAACATACTAAAAATCCAGGAAAATACACCTAACAGACAGGCTTAATTTTCAAGATGGCATCCAAAATGGTGTCCGACCAAGCTTAAAATGACTATATATCGCAATAGAAATGAATTATACGAATGATTTTTCACTTGATTCTGGTACCTCTAGTCATGCTTATGAACATAGTAAAAAACTAGGAAAGTACACCTTCCGGAAAGGCTTCATTTTCAAGATAGTGTCCAAAAAGGCGATCGGGGAGCTTAGAATGGCTATATCTCAAATAGAAAAAAATGTTACAAAGGATTGTTTTAACTTCTGGTACCTCTATACATTAAGAACAAGCAAACAATCTAGATAAATATATCTGCTAGAAATGTGTCATTTTCATCAGGGCCATCCATTAACTCATTGAGTGCCAGCCACTTTTGGAGAACGAACGCTCCCAGTGCCAGAGTTTCAGAGCGTTTTCAGTGATTTCTCGAGGCCCACACCGAAAATAAACACCGAACACGCACAAAGAACGATGAGACTCTCTTCTATCATCTGCAAAAAAAAGTTTATTGATACCATTTTCCGTTCTTTAGTTATGAGCCGGAGAAGATAGGCTGTTTGAGCAAAAAGACAGGTTTCAAATTATAAGCTGAGATATTCAGCCTTTTGTGAAATGAAGCATTTCAAGCACATTCACTGACTCTAGCTAATATTTTCTGATGTAGTGACGTGGTGTAGTTGTGTGGTGCCTGCGTGCCCCACCCCCCTCTCCCCCCCCTCAGCTGCAAACTCCTCCCCACACTAACACACAGCCTACACGCACCCAGTCTATTTTCGGAGCGCTTCGTTTTTGTGCGCCGGGCGGCTCCCAGCGCGACAAGGAAATGGCAAACCGGACTGCAGGGAAAGGTTTGGCCCTTCAACGTCGGGTGCTGCCTTTCTGGCGGGTAATCATGTGGAGAAACTATATGCAGACAGACAGACAGAGGCAGAGGAGCTCAGTTGTGTGCGTGGATTGACTGCGGTTCGCAGACAACGTCAGCTGCAGACAGAGCAATCTATATGGCTCTGGCTGCAGCATGCATCGGTTTCTCTTTGACCATGGCTTTTTCCTCCTGTTTTCCGGACCTTTCTGTAATCTGGAGAGCACTGTCGCCACCTAATGAGTCCGTAAAATAGGTTATACACCTTCAATAGCTCCCATATTTGTACATGAGATGCCTGAGGCTTTGATCCACGTCCCACCGTCAAAAAACGCAATTGACGAACATACTCGTCCTTGGCACTCTACGTTACTAAACAAAATGACGAACATACTCGTCCATGGCACTCAATGAGTTAAAGACAACACACATCAAAGAAGAGGAAACAATATTCATCCCATTGTCAACTTCACTGCTGAGACAGAGTTATCAGGTAAGAAAGAGGAGTTCCTGTCAAGAGATCTGAATAAACAGAGACTGATCAAAATGATAAGTGATGAACTGAAAGAACGGAATTGCACTGTGGTCAATTCACTTGGAGATGCTGATGTAGACATAGTAAGGGCCGCAGTGGGATCATCTCTTCTTCACACCACTACGCTGATTGGAGAAGATACTGATCTCCTCGTCTTACTCCTTTACTATGCACAGAGAGATAGTAAGGGCCTTTATTTCAGATCAGACAAGTCGAAAGCTGATGGCAGTTTTAAAGTGTATGCCATAAACCATTTGAAAGAAGTACTCGGATATGAAGTGTGTTCTCAGTTGATGTTCATCCACGCTGTGACTGGCTGTGACACAACTTCTCGGATCTTCGGAGTTGGCAAAAAGACTGCGTTCCAGAAACTTGTAAAAGGTGATCCTGTCATTCGGGCTTGTGCCAATGCATTCACTGTACCAAACCAGACAACAGATGTGATCGATGACCTTGGGTGCCAAGCAATGGCTGTCCTCTTTGGTGGGAAGTGCACAGATTCGCTTGCGACAATGCGATATAACATTTTCAGCAAGAAGGTTGTCTCAGCTTCATCAACTGTAACGCCTGAACGTCTACCACCAACTGAGTCGGCTACCATATTTCACTGTCGTAGAGCATACTACCAAGTCATGGTCTGGATGGGAACAGATGATGGTATGGATGCCCTAGACTGGGGGTGGAACCTGCAGGACAATAGATTTGTCCCACTCATGTCAACAATGAATGTTGCTCCAGACAGCCTCTTGAAGGTCATTCATTGTAACTGTACCACTGCCTGCAAGACACTCCGCTGCTCATGCAGGAAACATGGACTACCTTGTACAACTGTCTGTGGACCATGTCAACTTCAGGAATGTGACAATCAACAAGTTTCACCCAGTGGATCTTGAAGATGATGAATAAAGACCACAATAAGTGTGCAATTTATTGTGTTCAACACCAAAACCAGCTTTTTAGGTTGAATAGTAACCATTTTTAAGATATATGCCAATGTAAGCTACTGGCAGCCATTTTGAAAATGACACATTTCTAGCAGATATATTTATCTAGATTGTTTGCTTGTTCTTAATGTATAGAGGTACCAGAAGTTAAAACAATCATTTGTAACATTTTTTTCTATTTGAGATATAGCCATTCTAAGCTCCCCGATCGCCTTTTTGGACACTATCTTGAAAATGAAGCCTTTTTGGAAGGTGCATTTTCCTAGTTCTTTAGTATGTTCCTAAGTATGTCTAGGGGTACCAGAATCAAGTGACAAAATTATTTGTATATTTTTTCTATTGAGATATATAGCCATTTTAAGCTTGGTCGGACACCATTTTGGATGCCATCTTGAAAATTAAGCCTTTCTGTTAGGTGTATTTTCCTGGATTTTTAGTATGTTCGTAAGCATGTCCAGGGGTAACAGAATCAGTTGAAAAATCCTTTGCATCATTTTCTGAATTTGAGATATAGCCATTTTAAGCTCCTCGCCGCCATCTGGGCCGCCATCTTGGAAACGGCGGCTTTCTGGGAGGTAGATTTTGGTAGACTTTTAGTATGTTATTTAGGAGACCCAATACTACTAGAATCCATTGAGAAACCTTTTGTTTCAATTTTTTGGGGGTTAAACCATATATTGACTCACCTAATGTTAGACTTTTCGAGGCAGCTGGACATCGTGAGAACGAGGTCACGATCACCAGTGGTGCAGACCAATCAGCGTCTGAGGAAGGAGGAGGCGGTCCTACAGGAAGTGGTTGACGTTAGCCTGTGATAGTCGCTTCTAGACAGATGGTTCATCCGATCACCTGCCAACAATTTTTTGAAACCAGTTTCCAATATCGAGTTCCCAGATGGTTCTGTGAAACCAACCATCTGGCAGTGTCAGGTTATGCCGTTGTAGCAGTAGGTCTGAAATGCTTGTTTCCTATCTGCTTCTCAGTGTCATTGAAGGTAAGAAAGACAAAATGCCACTCTCTCTCTTAACGGTGTTTATATGCCAAATGGATAAATGAGTGATAATCACTGTCAAGAGTAAATCAATTTTTCTCAATTTTGCCAAACACAGCAGATGTAGGACAGTCATTCAGGAGTTAGTCTTACACGGTACCCCAGCACTAATAACTCATACATAGTCTGCCAGACAGTGGTGGTGAGGGAATTGGGCAACCATCTAGACTGGACGGGTTCTTCACTGTTGCATGATTTAACAAGCAGAGGAGCATGCCCTTTTAACAGTCATGTTCTTCCTGTATAATGCATGCAGTCCTCCTCCTAAGACGGACGTGTGGTGGACCTAAAGCAGCCAGGAGCCTGAGGAGCGCGGAGGATCCCTCTCCAAGATGAATCGCTTTTCACTCACTTGCAAATACGCCCAGCTTGCATCGATTCAAAACCATTCTTCTCAGTCACCGACACTGGATTGCACGATTTTGCCGAAGCTTCATATTGCCGACCAACAGGTTGCAAATTCAGAAGGCTGAAAGCTGAGAGCTGCGAGGCAGTACGATGGTGCTACAGGGTTGGCTTGTGAGGGTATTGTGTGTGCAGTGTTTGTGTTGCAGTGTGGGTCCTGCAGGGCCGGCCGGTCTGCTCTCTGCCTGGTGTGGAGAAGGCAAGCCGAGCATGACCAGCTGGGCTCTGCTGCCCACACGGAGCTGAGGAGCAGGGGGTTATAGTGAGGCTGTTAACCTCACATCTTATTGCTCTGACACATCAATTATTGTTATTAAGGGCCAGAGGCATTTATTTAGATACTGATTTCCCACGTGGCCCAGAGGAGACTAATTGAGCCAGGTGTGTGCATGTGTGCGTGCGTGCGTACGTGTGTGCGTACGTGTGTGTGTACGTGCATGTGTGTGTGTGTGCATGTGTCCATATGTGCAGGGGGAATAGAGTGCTTGGTGAGTATGCACACGCATTATGAACAACATCACATACTACGGTGAGGATAATTAGATCAAAAATATTCAACTGCATTTTCAAAATTCCCAGGTCTGCATTCCCAGTGGAAGACTCTCTCTCTCTCTCTCTCTCTCTCTCTCTCTCTCTCTCTCTCTCTCTCTCTCTCTCTCTCTCTCTCTCTCTCTCTCTCTCTCTCTCTCTCTCTCTCTCTCTCTCTGTTTGTGTTATTAATAATGAAGCTCATCTGAACCTTCTGCTGCCTGCTGCACTTATCTCACAGCTGGAAGAGGTTTTAGAGTTGGAAGGATTTTGGAGGCCATGTATGTTTTAAGTCAATGTGTTTTTCAGTCATGCGTGAGATGCTGCTGCTGCTGCCTGTGAGAGAGAGAGAGAGAGAGAGAGAGAGAGAGAGAGAGGGAAGGCTCCACTACTCAGCCAGTGCATGTTTGGGAAGCCCCCCCCCCCCCCCCCAACACATACACACACACACAAGCACCCCCCACCCCCCCCCCCCAACAACTCCCCTCATCCTTAACCATCCTCTCTCTCTCTCTCTCTCTCTATCGACCTTGGTCTTGAAGACAGAGAACAAAACACACACTCTCTCTCTCTCTCTCTCTCTCTCTCTCTGTGCACTAGTGGTGCGTCGTGTGCGTGGGACCATTCATGTCACGTAAAGGAATGTTCAGTGAAGAACAGGGATGGGAGTCTGCCCCCCCCCCCCCTCCACCTAGAAGTAAACATCTTAACATGCATCACTCGTAGCTTTACACTGGAACGCAAGGTTGGCTTGGAGATGAACCTGGTGCTGCGCTCACACGCACGCACGCACGCACGTACACACAAGCACGCACGCAGCACGACGCACACATATAGCATCACACTGAGCAAATGGAAAACTGGCGCGCCATGGCACAGCAGAGCAGACACGCGTGATTCATAGGCAGGTAGACCCCCCTCTCGTCATTAGTATTCACCTCCACCACCGGTTTCAGAAATGAAAGAGGCGAAGATGCATCGCGTCGAGCCGCGCCATGCAGCAGCCATCACCACCAGAATGTCAAAGTAGCCCCCAAGAACTTAGCCTACCTTTCGACAGCAGCACCAGCAGCACCGAGGCAAACGCGTTCCGCAACACGGGGCAGCCCATGATGGAGTTGTGATTGATTTCTCTGCTTGTTTCTTGCAACGAAACGCCGTCCTATTCCTCCTGTATGGTACAGTTACGATACAAAAAGCACACAGGGAATGTCCAGCCAGTGTCAACAGCAATAGTCCTCCAGTGTCAACAGCAAATAGTCCTCCTCCGCTACATGTGACTGGTCGAAAACATCAGTCTTATCCACTTGACTTTTCCCTTTGATGACCCCCCGTCCGAGGAGGCGGAGGAGAGGGCTGTTGTTTATCTTCTCAATGGAGCCTCACTCAAGCACCAAAATGTTGAAGCTCCCCCTTAAAAAAACACAAATATCCCAGACAGACACTATGTTAGTTTAGCTTTCAGTGCCTTGAAAAGAGGAAAAATAGGAGCCGAAGGTAAAATGTCAGCTGTCCAATGACTTGACATATATTTTTGGTAGAATACGGGATGGAGATCTGTGCGTCCTGGCAAGTCGCAAGTCGCCACTTCAGAGCGTTGATTATCCTGCTCCTGTATGTCTCTGTTGGTATGCAGCGCGTCCCGTCGACCCGCACTCACAGGCAGCAGCAGCACTGGATGCGAGGCGCACAAGAAAGCGCATGATTGACAGCTCAAGGATAGCCCCCGTCTTCCAATCATCAGTCCCAAGGAAGGAGGCGGGATTTACGATTGCGCCGATGCTCCGCACCGAGAGGCTGGCCGAGGAGCCGCGCTGGCCAATCGGAGGCGCACGGTAGGCGGGCAAAGCGCTAGGCGAGCACGGCGCGGCGATAATGCAATGTGATTTATAGTCAGGTCTGTGTTGCTGCAGTACTCAGAGAAAACAGTCCACAGGGGGACAGGCAGGCAGGCGTTATAAATACAGGGACGGAGGTGGGGTTGAGTGAGGGGCAGGTGGAGCCAGATGGAAACGCTGGATGAGACAGTAGACAGACAGAGGGGGTTGTGCTGTTGATGAGCAGATGTTGCACATTTGAGGAGAATGAATATTGGTTGGTTAATAGAGGAAACGTGAAGCTTGTAGAGTGTGAGGCAACTGACCGCATACAGAAATTAGACTGGAAGTGTATTGATTGCATATAAGTCAAATGGAAATGTAATACGTAAAGTAATCCTACATTTTAAATAATGTCTTGGACTATTTTCAATAATGAAGACTACCCAGCAAACATCGTCTTGACCGCGACATCACCAGACGATAGAATTGTGGTTTGGCATCTACCATCTAAGTCTGACGTTCTCTCCACATTCCTCCAAAGTAACGTTTAGACTGTCACTTCAAAACAAAAAATATTGACCTCATATTGCTTTGAAAACACCACATGTAGGTGTCTTTTGTGTTTTTGTTGAATAAAATGACGTTTGATTGACAATTTACCTGTTGTGTGATCAGATACTCACAGTGTGATATGCACTCCACCTGCAATGACGACTTTTATTGAACGCACTTTTCTTTTTTTAATATGAAAACACGTTTATGTCATATAAGTGCAAGTGTCTCTTGCTATGGGCTTGTATTTATCACAAACTTCCTGAATCCTGTGGTATTGTCCCATTTCTCTTGCCTTAACTAAACGCAGTGTTGTGGGTTTTTGGATGTGCTATGCTGTCTGCTAAAGTCACGTTGGTTATATTATCGTAAATGATATAAATATACCTGTCTCATCGCTGGTTGAAATCATGAAACAGAATTAGCGAGGCAGCTAGCCTATCAACGCAACTTCCAGTCGGGACCGTCAAAATGCTAAGTGCTCAATGTTAAGTATCTCTATATATGACCAAATCCGAAGCATTTGTAACTAATTTGGTGGCCTAATGGATAAGACACATGACTGCGAAGCGGGCGCCGCAGGATCGAATCCCGCATGAGGTGCGATCTTTTGTCTTTCAAAAATCGTTGAATCTGGACACGTTGTGGGGAAGTAGAGGAATTACGTCGCTAAGATTTCCATTCAGAATATATAATTAGACCCTGACTAGATGTAGTGGTTTGACGTGCAGCAGACGGTCGTTATACGTGAAAATGTTTGCTGGGTACTTAACAGCTAACGCCCAGTTCAGGTCATATCACAGTGCACGCCCCCTTTCTTTGAGGTTGTATAACCCATTCATTGTTAGGCTCGCCCCCTTTCTCTGATGCTGTCTCCTCACCCATTCACAGTTTACCACACATGTGGCAATAACCAATCAGCCCAAGGTATTCCTCTCCAGCTGATCCCAATCACCTAATCAGCGTAGTATATCAGGTCCATGTTTTGTTATGTGCTGTGTATGTGCCTTGTGTCAATAGGCTCGTTTGAGATGAGCAAATTCTGCGCAGATTCGACCAGCGCCTTGCTTGCCCCGTTGCATGATGGTTAGAAAGTTGTCCGACTTGCTCCGTCCTGCCCGACTGTGTGAGTCACGTGACTCTCGCGAGAGCGAGGCGGGCGCAGATTTGGAGCGAGGCGCCGCAGTTGCTCCCCACCAACTGCGCCCGACTGTGGCTGACAGAGGATGACGAGAAACGCATCAAGCTGAGCGCCCATTGGTTCAACACAGGTGCATCACAAACCCACAGTGAAGTGTAGAAACTTCAATTTTATATCTATTCCAAGCTGTCACTCCATATTTTACATAAATACCACCTGGAATGCCTACATTAAAATAAAAATAAGGAATCTGAAGGGCTGTGTTATTTGAGCAGTGAGTGTGGGTGGCGCTAATGCATGTTTTAATTTGTTTACAAACCGCTGTTAAACAAAACTGTAGAAGAAGAAAAGCAGCAGCGAGTGTGCCGTCGGGGGTGTTCGACTTGTTGACGCCTCGCCTGACTGTGCTCGCCTGCTCTCGTCTGCTTTCCAGGCGAGGCGGCAGTCAACTCAAACAAGCCTATTCTCAGTTGCTGATCATCATCGCTGAAGCAGTTGTTTTTGCCCCACCTCCTCCCCTGACCACCACCATCGTCATGACTCCTGATTGAAGAATTCCCTATGGGGGATTTCCTATCCTATTCTTCACTGACGACGCCCTCTCATCATCTCAGGAGAGCGTCATCATATCATGGAGTCATACGCCAACATTAATTTGTTGTATCATTAAAGCTTGTTAAACTTTCTACTAGTCTCTCATGATTGAATTTGCCATGTACAGGCTACATGCAGTTTTTGGCTTAAAATGAATGAAAATGTTGAGCGACAGAACCGCCAATAATAATTGTGGCTGGCTTCACTGAACTCCAAAACCTTACAAGGCAGCTGGATTCACGTGAGATCATGAGATTACGATCACATGACAAATCCATTGCCACCCTCCACTATTGGTTTGAAAATGAACCACCATTGGTTAGCACCAATCAGCATCCTATGAGGCAGCTATAGGGGCCGGCTTTGGTGTGACGCCAGCGAGAGCGAGACCATGATAGACGTGATAAACAGATGCTTCATCCAGTCACCTGCTATGTATTTTTTTGAAAGTGCCTGCATAGATACAGTCGGTCTGTGTGGGAAACGCCCACAAACTGTTACTACGGCTGGCGTGCGAGTGGGGTAAAAAAGAACATATCTCAATGGGTTAACTCACCAAAGGACAGTGCTGTGGCTCTACACTACAGGATTGGGGATTCTAGAGCAGGTGCATAGCCTATACGTCTGTTCAGATGTGAATTCACTGCTGTGGTTGAATCCCGGCCGATCCTGTCTGCCTGGGCTGGACTAGCAGCTAAATGCTAACTATGCTGGATGGAGAGAACAGGGGGATTTACCCCACCCTGACCACGGCCCCAGCCAGCTACCCACAGCGTCTATGATGAGACATTGACTGTATATCTATGCTGAGATCTACAGTATGCACTCATTCCCGAGTGAGCCAGATGGTGTAAACAAAGAAACCAGCTTCAGGTTACTACTACTACTTAGTTACTACTACTTGCACACTGCAAGACCCACCCCCAACGGGATGACTGACATCTGTGGCAATGTTAATGCAGTCTTGCAATGCATTTAGCCAGGGAATCAGAACAGTGGCGAGTGTATTCCATGGCAACGACAGGAGGTTCTGTTTGGCATTTTACATTTGGACAACCATTTACATTTTGCAACCTTAAGGCTTGGCGATTAATCACATTTTATTTTCAATTATGATTTTATAAATAAAACGAGGTTCATGCCGCAGTCCACTTAGGGATGTTGCTCTCGTTTTGTCTTGTGTTGTAAATCCAATGCACCCCTTTCCCTCACAGTGTTGCACTCCGCCCCTCCTGCAAAGCCCAAACACGCTGTGGTGCGTGCGTTGTAGCTTTAGCTTGAGCTTTAGCATTTCTCTGTTTATTTTTTAAACCTTCCTTGGTAGAGGATGACAGAAAGAGAGCCGTTGGTTGACAGGAAATGTAAAACAAATTACCCCCCCTCCCTTCCCGTTTTGACCCCAATTATAGGTCTACTTCGCCAATCCCCCCCTGCAGTCGTTGCTCCGCCCTCCCCCTCTCTGCCGATCTGGGGAGAGTTGTAGACATGCTCCCTCCGATACATGTACAGTCACGGCTCCCCAGCTGCTTCTTTTCACCCGACAGCGAAGAGTCTCACTGGTACTGTACTGTAGGATGGAGCGCATGGGAGGATCACGCTATCCAATATCCAACCCGCCCCCCCCCCCCCGCCCGACCAGAGGAGGTGCTAGTGCTGTGACCAGGAGGACACATGCCTTTAATCTGGCTTCCCATCCACAGACACTATCAATTGTGCCTGTATGGACGCCCGGCCTGACCAGGCCGGAGCTAACACGGGGCACGAACCTGGGACCCTCATGTTGGTAGGCAGGGAATCTCTGCACAGCTCCAGGTAAAACAAATTAATTGGTGTGGAAACCTATAAGACCCACAGCACATTCACTACGACGCAGTTCAATTACGGTAACTAATAGGCTACCAGTAAAATCATTTAAATACCACTATAACATTAAAGTCACCTCCCATTACAGTTTGTAGGGCAGCGAAGATGAGTTACTGACTGGAATATGAAGTTTCACGTTTTTACACTGGGGATGTGGATCCACTTCTATAGGCTACAGTGAGCATCTTTTGATTTTGTGCCTCTGTTACCTGACTGAGTGACTGACATATAGTTTATAGGGCTGGGTATCGCCACTGACTTCCCGATACGATACGATTCAGATACACAAGGTCCCAAGTCGATACGATTTCCGATACGATACAGTTCGATATCGATATTTTAGTTACAATACCAGTTTTGCTTTGATAATGGAAGAGATTCTCAAAGAACTAATGCTGTAAATTGTACAAGGAACCCTCTAACCTGGTGCATTATTAAAAAATATTAATATTTACATTAAGAATTGACCATGAAGCAAGCAGTTACATCATGTAATTCTTTTTTATTTAAACATGACCAACATAGTCATTCAACATCTTATCTTTCTTTACAGTCTTCTGTCTCTTTCTTTACAGTCTTCTGTGAGAAGCCAAACAAATTTAGATTTCCACTATACAACAGAATCATTGAACAGCAGCATGTTGTAAACAGTGTTTCATAGAGTATAAATGCTTTGTAAATAAAATAAAATAAAATAAAATACAGCTCATGAACATTTCCAGTTCACAAACATTATAGTGCAAACAGATTTGAGGTCTGGACATCTGGCTCATGGTGCATGCACAATGCACATGTAGCCTACAGTATTTATGTTTTTGTTTCAACTACAAACATAAATAAACGTCAACTTGAAACTATGTTTTAACTACCACACACAGCCTATAATATTATAGCCTATGTTTATTTTAAAAAAATGCATTTTAAAAGATCGATACTGGGATTTATGTATCGATACTTGTTCCTTCACATGAATATAGATTCAATATCGATATATCCATTTTTTTAACCCAGCCCTAGAATTTAACATAATTTCAATTCAAATGTAGGATGACATGACCATTTTACAGATAGCATTCTATTTGAATTATGCATGTGATACGCTTCCATACATCAGAGTAGAAAGAGCAGACTAAACATGCAGCACAGCAGATAACAGCGTCTGATCATGCAGCTGACATAATGGCAGTCAAACACAAACCCATTGAGGGTGACACTTTGTATTGATGCCTAAGTACTTTGTAATGAAGGTGCATCTAATGAGCCATTTGTTAGCATATTAGTCCATTATTCTGTGTTGCATCTACAGTAGTAGCACGGTACTAAAAGCTTGATTTTCAGTTCCCTATCGAGAAGATCTAATTTTCGAAAAAGGCAATTCGCAGGGTGAGCTAATCACTTTTGCCATGAATGGTAGTAGACTTGACACACAGAGACACAGACACTACAGAAGGAGCCGACACTCCAAGCATCCTTTGGTATCAAATTTAGAACTTCAAGAACATTTTTGGCAGGTCATTACATTCATATTGCTTCATATATCAGCGGACCTGCTCTAAGCGCGAGCACATGCACAGGCATAGCCACACACGCATAGCCACACACTCACACAGACAACATGCGGCATACATGCTTATGCAAAATAGCGGTTTAATCCATTTTTGCAATGTCTTCATGTTATTTCTTTAGCCTATTTCTGTATGTATTTATTGGTTGATTGGCCATCTGGGTAGTGTAGAGGTAATAGCACTAGCCTACCACTAGAGTCCCGCTCCGAGGACAATTCCAGCTTGGCCAGACATTCCTACAGACACAATTGGCCGTGTATGTGGGTGGGAAGCCGGGGGGGGTATCTGTCCTGGTCGCTGCACTAATGTCTCCTCTGGTCATTAGGGGCACCTGTTCTGGGGGGGGAATAGTGTGATGCTCCCAAGCGCTACGTCCTGCCGTTGAAACTCCTCACTATCAGGTGAAAAGAAGCGGCTGGTGACTGCACATGTATAGGAGGCAGTGTGAGCCGGGCGGGGGCCCGTAACTTCACTTAAACTGGACCGACAACGCCACCGCGGTTTAGGATAAGAGCCTAGGAAATCTTAAATTAAAACTAGAATTTGGACGGGATGGGATAAAGGTAAGAAGAAAATAGGATTAAGAAAAAAAGGGGAGGAGTTACAACAACCCAAACCAAAACTAGACAAGACTAGACGGCTTGTATAGGTTGAGGTCACGTCTCGTCATAGACGCTGGTTTAGCTGGCTCAGCCTGGCTGGGGGCGTGGTCAGGGTGGGGTAAAAACCCCCGTTCTATCCATTCAGCAAAGTTAGAATTTAGCTGATAGGTCAGCCCAGGCAGACACGATCGGGGATTTAACCACCGCAGTAAACGCACATCTGAGCAGACGTCTTGTGTTCTGCTCTAGAACCCCCAAACCTGTAGTTTAGAGCCGCAGCACCGTCTTTTGGTGAGTCAGCCCATATATCTGTTTTACCCCACTCGCGCGCCAGCCGTTTAACATTTTGTGGCCGTTCCCAGACATGCAGACTGTCTCTATACCCCTCCACAATCCGTGAGATCCTTCCTCTGGGCCCAGCTGATTGGCCCATTCAGCTCTGGCTTCCCCCCTGATAGGCCACCTTAACTGTCAGTCTCTCTAGCCACTTAGCCACAGGTGTGCTCTCATTATTAGTCAATTGGCAACAGATTGAAAACAGGTGTGGGGCCAAAGTCAAGTCAGCAGCAATAAAACACATCCAGTTCCACAAAATAAAAGCATGCAAAAGTCAACTATTCAGAAGAAGATAAAACACCACACAAAAGACTTATGCATACTAGTAAGTTAAAAGGCACTGCAAAACTAAAATCACACAAGTTAAAATTAATGTATAATGGATAAATATGGAAGTACAATAAAATCTCACTCAGTGGCTGGCTCACAGAAGCATGTTCCAGTCGACATATCAAATTCTCGTCTTGACTCATTTGGACTGTTGCATTGGTTTCTTAATACCCTGAATCAACAAGTAATGATTTATTTCTGCCCAATGTTCAGTAGATTAATAAAGTATTCCGGATAGTATGGCAAGAAGTTGAATAATAATACAGTGGGGTGGGGGGAAACTGATTACATATCTGCTCATGATGAAAAGTGAAGGAAGATGATCAGATTGGTTCTATGAAAACCCAGCCTTAATTAATGAGTCAGCTAATCAAAACTTCTAAACACTTAGATATGTACCGTATTTACTATTAATTAGATTTGACAGCAGAGTGAGTTAATCATGTTTATAATGTTAACCACTGGAATCATTAGGCTATTTAAAAAATGTACCGTACTTCGTTTTTTTTCGTTTTTCTTTTTAAATCTAACTCGTGCATACATTAGTGTTTTATGCATGGAGCAGAGTGATATCTTGTGCACCACAATAACGTGATAAATAGATAGATAGATGATAGATAGATGGATAGATTGATTCAATAAACTGAAACTAAATAGACACGTCTATTAGTCCCATTTGCTGTATCAGCTGCAGTAAAGCAACATACACAAATAGTAAGCAAATAACAGACAACAGAAAGACATTACAAGCAACATAAAGAGAATAGCCCTATCATTTTGGCCTGAGGGAAACACCAATACAACATGACTTACACATCCCGAACTATATATTCTGTTTATACAAACAATTAAGCCTATCTCAGTATGGTAGGATCTTCTCTCTAATCAGCATGTCCTCCTCCTCTGGACATATTTTGTGCTGAAATGCTGCAGGACAGTTATTGTTCAGCTCCCTCATTAGCATGGAAACAGTGGCTTTTCACGACACTGAAAAACGGGATGCGAGCAAAAGATGCACAGTTGCAAAGCTCCATTAATGGCATTAATGCATGAATGGCCCCAGGCTTCCCTGCATTCACATACCTGTCACACGTTTCTTTTGACTCAGTTTGACAAAGCCACACACCAGCTCCCATCATAATGCCTTCCTCTACAGTGGGAATGGGCTTGTGGGGAAGGCATGAGGCTATAAGAATATGTCTTAATGTCGGAAAGTTTAAGATATTTTAGTAACAAAGGTGCAGCGTTTTGCATAGTTTTAGAAGTTGGAAATGCTTCTTTTAGGACACACTCACACACACTCACACACACACACACACACACACACCACACTCACACACACACACACACACACTACAAATGCAGCACTTGAAGACACACATGACTTGTACACACGCTTTCACTTTGTTACTTTGAGAGCCTGTCATAGTACTCTTCAATAATGAGAGACTAGTAAGAAGTACTGTCCTCTAGTAAGAGAGTGGCATCAGCGGAGGACCAAAATGTGAGACTCATTAGCCAATGAACAGCCAGGAATGGGTCTCGCGCTACTTTTGCATGCTAAAATAAAGCTGATATTGTACAATTTGATTCAAGGGATGAAAAACCCTTTCAAAGTACAACACAAACTGTCTATTTTGCTGCAACTCGACAGTGCTGCTTTTTTTACTCAAGAGTTCCACTTTCTACTTCCTGGAAAAAAAAACTGGTCCATTGGAGTGAATGGAGATGTCGGAACTCTTCTATTATACGGCTCTGGTAAGAAGGTTCAAATAAAGCTTAAAATGTGAGAAAAATAAGTTTCCTCATCACCGATGGATTACGGAGGAGAAATAACTGCAAACACGCAGCCCGATGGAAAGTATGTGTGAATGTCGGGGAGGTGGATGGGCGGATACATTTATCTTCAACTTATCTTCAACTATCTTCATCCTGCCCTGATAGACGAGGTGAACCCATGTGGCGTGAGGCTCAGAGACGTATCAGACTAAAAAACATCTAAAAACAAATCTTGTCTGAGATAACAGCTGGCTTGAGAGGCGGGCCATAATAGCGTGTCGATGATTTGATTTGACAATTCTGGGGACTGGATTTGGCTTTGGCCAATCGTGGCGTGTTCCACCCCCAAATCGACTGGGATTCAGCGTGTTGTGGCACTACGCGAGAGGGGGTCCACCCGCTATGCTGATCACCCACAGTGCCGACAGCCCGCAATGCCAACGTTTAGGCGTGGGGGGTGGGAGAGGTTAGGTTTAGGCGTGGGGGCTGGGAGAGGTTAGCTCCAGCCGGTCCCCCGACACGCTGCACACCGCCTCGCTCAGCTGGTTCTGCTTGTGGACTGGCGGCACTGCGGTCTGTCGGCCCCCGCGAGAGAGCCGCAGGCAGCCAGCCAGCTATCTTTTGGTGGAGAGGAGCGGAGAGTGCAGCAGCCTGCCAGTCTGGAATCTCCGTGGGGCCGGAGTCTGAATTCGGCCTTAACTACGTTAACTAACGTTATCCTGGAATATGATTTTAACGAGCCAGTTATATTTCTTTGCATTCTTAGACATTACTGTTTGCTTTATTTTATATGTTACATACAATTGGCCACGTTATTAGTTATTTTATGGGCTAGAAATTCTGCCAAGTTACAGGCACTAGGCAGCCATTTTCTCCATTTCGAGGAGAAAAGACTCCTCGAAAATGAAGATTGATTGACAACTGCCATGTCGTGATATGATTGGTTGAAATGAGGTTGAAATTTGAAAGTGCAATGTGACGTCAGCAAACTGTAGATTACTGCTATGAATGAAATCTTGAAAGATTAACTTTTGATGTGAAAAAGTGGGAAAAACTAAATAAATTTGATGTTTGTGGTGCACTGAATACCCACTGTGAGAAATCCACTGCTGGACTGATTAGGTTTAAGCCACGCCCCACTCGTTATTAAAACCCTCACGCACCTCCGTGCATATTACTCCCTGAGCGCACTCCCATAACTACCTCGTGGTCCGCGATTTAGTTATCATTCTTCATTGTGTGACAGTGTGTGCGTCGCTTAGAATGTAAGTACAAACCTGTGTAGTAGTTACAGTATGACTTAGTATAAGTTACAGTTGTATAGTAGTTTGCTGTGTGGCTAGTTCCCTGTAGCTGTCGATTTGTTCCGACTATATTTCATGATAATGGTAATTGAATTCCATGCATACAAGTACTGTATGACTATATACAGTCGAAATTGATGCCTGTTATAGTTAATATTTATATGAGTATTTTCATTTAATGGCATAGCAATAAGTTAGTTGAAGTAGGATAGTAGTTACAATCATTTTATTTCCTTTTCTTGACAAACATGGCTTGTAACAATTAATAAGAATTACGGAAAGGAATGTGGTCAATGCTGCCGCCATGTGGGCATAATTTGTAATTGCGACATAATTTCTTTGATGGGAAAGGGCTTGTTGTAGCTGTGTACTGTCATGTTTCTTCATGATATTCTTGAGGCTTGTGATATTATTTATATTTTGGATTATTGTGCTATACTCAGTTACATTATTTTAATAATTACTTAATTCAAATTGTATTGTATTTTCCTACAGAAACCACATGCTCAATCACATGCCAGACTTACAAGTTTAATAAACCAGTGAACAAGACCGTGGTTGCAATCTCTCTAACCGGAGTGCATAGACAGTTGACTACAACCAGAATTTCAGCATCCGCACACTGAATCGCACACCCACGTATGTGAACTAAATGGGGGTGAAAAGTCATTTTGGGTTCAACTCTTTAACCAGTTTGTAATCTGGGTACCCATCGGTTAAACAAAAAAAACATTATTTTTTCTCTAACCTCTAGGGGCAGCAGCCCCGTTTCAATGTGGTGCAACAGGAAATCAAGAGGCGCGGTCGGCAGCGTAAGAAAATCTCTTTCCGCTCCCTGCAAGCTCTGCCATTGGCTCCAACTGACCGGCTCTGCCCATTAATACATTTATTTTCTGCTGCCTGCGTGTCGCTCTCAAATCCGTCCCTCGCTATGAAACAACAATAACAACTCTAGCTTGTTGCTAGTAGCAACAACTTGCTATATGCTGAAAATGGTAAGTGTTGACTACACACTGGTCACGCTCACTTCATTTTGATCGGGTGAAGCGCAGCATGCGTGCGAGTGCTGTTACACACCTTTTGACGGAGCCTGCCGACAGATTTTCGATGCAAGTTGAAAGAGATTAACCATTTTGTGCTATTCACCCAATTAAGTTTCAGAGTTTGTGCTCTATTCACAAACTGTTATGAGACTGTGTTGCACAAGCCGTGCCATTTGCCAGCACTAAAGAACTGATAATAACAGTGTCTGATCTTTCATATGCATAAAAAAACTGGAGGAAACATCATACATCGCTAACTATTGACACGTGTGTTACGCTATTTATATTTGTCGAAGAGACAAATGTCAAGCATTTAAGCATCAGCCTTTAGACCAAAATGGCTTTAAGATAATGCAAAGAATTCAAACAGGTGTGTCCAAACCTTTGGTGCTACTGAATCCAGTCTGCAAAAGTCTTTTCACTTTGTCAGTCGATGCCTCCTCTCCTTTAAACTCTTCCATAATTTGCTACAATTTTGTGCTATCGATCATTTTTTCTAAGTGGGTGCCACATTTTTCCAAATGGTGAGTGTTCTCATTTTCGAGACAATTGAATTGTATTAGAATGCATTATTGGCCCAGGGCTGGAACAGAGGCATGGGAGTTACTGGACAGAGGCCAGTTGTTATGGGAGTATTAATAGATGAGGTTAAATGTTTTGAGATTGGCTGTTAACTTAGAGGTGCAAACTTTTTTCTTTTGTTTCCATCTATTCATAGAATTAATTTTTTTATTTTAAGGCATCATTGTTTCAGTTTCTGATATCAGAAATCATATGAATCCTGTATAACGGTGCAAACACACCAGCTCTGAAAGTGCGCCAAACACAAATTCAGGGTGAACAGCCGTTTACTCCAGACGTGCTCTGTTTTGGTCTGAATTCCTGCCTCGCTTCATACAAACGCTAGTGGCTCGTGTAAAAAATAGACCAGACGCCGAAACTGGCACTGCAGGGTGCGAGTAGCTACAGCGCACTGCACCGTGCCCGGTGTGAACGGTCTAATCTGTTAACAAGGGGGGGCAGAAAGGAAACTGACTGCGCTTCCAGGTGCTTCAGCGTCTGGTGTGTTTCCAGCGTGAGTGTGTGTGTGTGTGCGTGAGTGTGTGTGTGTGTATGTGATGTGTCCATGTGTGTGTGTGTGTGTGTGAGTGTGCCTGAGGATCAGCTGGAATTGAGGCATACAAGGCCCATTAAGATAAGATTATACCTTTAAAAAGAAATTGTGACGGTTGCTGCTTAAAGTTGGTGGAATGTCTGGAACGCGTCCGCCAACCAGACAAACTGGTATCAACAAAACTGTCCGAAAGCTGTCCATGTACGCGTCCACTCGGGAGTATAACTAAGCAGACGTGTCATGCATGCCACCACCAGATTTTTGATATCTGATTTATTTTATATTTTATATTATTTTATTACTATTGTTACGCTACGCCTTATAATTATGATATCAGTATGAGATAATGTCCTTAATCCTTAGAATATCAGGTGTTCAGGTTCAGAGTTGTCTGAAATTATTTGGGACTGGAGTCTGCCAATTAACAGCAGACACCAGCTGATTCAATTTAAAGTCACTCATCGACTTCACTATTCCAAGTGTAGATTGCACAGGATCTACCCTTCTGTCTCACCACTATGTGATAGGTGTCAGGTGTTAGAGGGTACACTGTCACACGCTTTTTGGTTTTGTTCTTCACTATCTGAATTCTGGGCCAAAATATTTGACTGGTACTCTTAAGGCTTATAAAATAACCCGTCAACCAGAGATGGAACTTGCCATCTTCGGCTGTTCAATCTTCTCTACTCCTCCCTACGGCTGTGCAGCAATCTCTGACACAGGGGATGACTGTCGCCAAGAGACTCATTCTAAAGGAGTGGAAGTCCCACTCTCCACCATCTTTTCAGTTGTGGCTGACGGACTGGGGGGTGTGTTGTTGTTTTTGTGTGTGTGTGTGTGTGTGTGTGTGTGTGCGCTCACCATTGTAAATCTCCATCTCACTGTCTGGCTGAATATGATCATACAATTCTTTACAAGCACTTAAGCACCTTACATGTCTGGTAGCACCATGTTGTAATGTTGGTATGTGTTGTTTGTTTTTTGTTTTTTTTGTGTGTGTGTATCTGAGTTTGTTTCACTTTTGTTCTGAAAATTGAAAAATAAAATATTGACAAAAAAATGCTTAGAATATCATCTTTCCCATTTATTTTCAGTACTTATTAGAATGTTGCTTATTGTTATTGTATTGCCGGAGTTTAGTGCTAGGGGCACTGCAGGGAAAGTACTGATATTACATTCTGGGGTAAAGGTTCTCTTGTCCATAAAATAGCGTCAACCAAAGACTCAAGAGAGACGGGAGAGTTGACGCACCTGAAGCTGATTACCACGCATCGCTGACACCAGACTGCGATGAGGCAGTCTCGTAGCTGAAGTGACACAGAGAGATATGGTGGTCACATGCGAAGCTACTGTTTATTGAGGACAGCTGGTCGTGTGTGGAAAGACAGATACGCACACACTTGGTGGAGCTGATGATACAGCTGTGCTGTCGGAGAATTGGCAGCACAGCTAATGAAGAGTGTTTGTTAATTAGCGGATGCCATGGAGTGGCATGCCAAGGCCACGAGAGACTACGACGAACAACCCTGGAACCAACAATAATCTATCGGACCAGCACACGACGACGCCTGAGCCAGTCCAACGGAAGACACCAAACCACAGAACTGGGGTCGCCAGCAGTGGCGGCCGGCCACTAGAGGGCGCCAGGGCGCCGCCCCACCTACTAGGTACTAGTAGGCTAACGTCCGTTACTACTTGCTTGATTTAGGGCTGGAGTGGATGATAATTCAATAGCCTCTTGTTTGTTTTTCAGTAGAATCATCGTGATGATATGAAGTTATTTTAATAGTGACATTTCTGCTGTCTAAATTGATGATGACAAGCAAATGTTACTTAAAAACTGATCAAATGAGGTATGGCTGGAATATTATTTGAAAATGTAAGGTTTGTTTGACATCACCCTTCAGTTCAATGAGATGAACAACACTGATTTTGCATACATGAAACATATGATATTGATATTGAGAATAATCCTTATGATTATCATATTGATTTCAACCCCATTGTCCAGGCCTATATTTGGTATAGCCCTCCCTGGACAAAAATGCCCCAGCCGCTACTGGTCGCCAGTGGTCCGAGGCCACGCCGGACCGGGTAGCAAGGAAGACCTTGGTATGTACTGGCGGCAAGGGACTTAACTTCCGGGGCCCCCCTGTGGCTGCAGGTAAAGATAAGGTCAGATATGTACTTATTGGTGATGATCTGTGTGAATAAGGTAAAGATAAGGTAAATTATGTACTTAGTGGTGATGATCTGTGTGAATAAGGTAAAGATAAGGTAAGATATGTACTTAGTGGTGAATAATGATCTGTGTGAAGCAGGTAAAGATAGCCTAAGGTAAGTTATGTACTTAGTGGTGATGATCTGTGTGAATAAGGTAAAGATAAGCTAAGTTATGTACTTAGTGGTGATGATCTGTGTGAATAAGGTAAAGATAAGGTAAGATATGTACTTAGTGGTGAATAATGATCTGTGTGAAGCAGGTAAAGATAGCCTAAGGTAAGATATGTACTTAGTGGTGAATAATGATCTGTGTGAAGCAGGTAAAGATAGCCTAAGGTAAGTTATGTACTTAGTGGTGATGATCTGTGTGAATAAGGTAAAGATAAGCTAAGTTATGTACTTAGTGGTGATGATCTGTGTGAATAAGGTAAAGATAAGCTAAGTTATGTACTTAGTGGTGATGATCTGTGTGAATAAGGTAAAGATAAGCTAAGTTATGTACTTAGTGGTGATGATCTGTGTGAAGCAGGTACACATAAGGTAAGTTATGTACTTAGTAGTGATGATCTGTGTGAATAAGGTAAAGATAAGGTAAGTTATGTACTTAGTAGTGATGATCTGTGTGAATAAGGTAAATATAAGGTAAGTTATGTACTTAGTAGTGATGATCTGTGTGAATAAGGTAAAAATAAGGTAAGATAGCGTATGTACTTAGTAGTGATGATGGATCTTTGAAGGAGGCTGATCACTTTGGAAAATCAGTCTGAGCTTTTAATGGCAATGGAGCAGAAACTGCTGAGGTCAGCATAAGCTCATCTGTACTCACCCTGCTTCCTATGCATCCTGTGGCTGTTCCCTCAATTAATGTGCATTGTGAATATAATGTCTTTTCATGTGAATTTATGCCCCTTAAAATTTGTGGGTGAAGCAGACAAGATTGAACTCTTTTTCAAGAAAAGTGGCAGCAGTAGAAGCGAGTGTGAATAAGTGTCATTTTCAATAACCATAACGGCACAAATAATTGCCATGAATATCTCTAAATAAATATACAGTATTTAGACTAATATAAAGTGGGAGATTACTGAGCAAAAACTGATTTAGTGAAGTTTTAAAATAATCCCCTAAAAGTCTGAATATATGTCAAATTGCAGGAAATTGCGTCATTATTTTATTCCCTGCATGTCCTTAAGAGAATTAGGCTGTGCCCCCTACTGTAATCCCCCCCCCCCCACACACACACACAGAAGTTTGTATTGCATTAAGAAAGCCTTAAGAAAGTACTCAGATTGTGAACCCTCACATCAAACCACAGTGAATGGGCATACTGTATATAGACGGTTTTCACCAGCTCCAACCCCACAGCACTTCCATTGTCTTCACAAGGTTGTCCTTAACCCATTGATACCTGATGCAGCATTTGCGTGTATATCCCTCATTTGTGTGCGTATCCCTTTAAGACCGCGAACCGCGTTAAGTCTTAAAGGGATACACACACAAATGCTGCATCAGGTATCATGGGTTAAATGTTGCATTACCGCCACCTACTGTGAATTGTATCATCTTCATGGTGTCCACCACTTTCTCAGCTGTTCAGGGGGAAACACTGACATACTTGTGCTAATGTGCTATTTATATTTAT
>NC_139640.1:11064403-11085649 GCF_964638095.1 Poromitra crassiceps | reverse complement strand
ACATCGCCACAGCCGAGAACACACAACGTTACCAGAGTTGATCTTTATTTTTGATGGTTGTCTCCGTGACTCAGTCCATATTTTCTACACGGTCTCTGGTAGCACCACATACAGAAGCACTGTTCCTCCAATGATCTTCTTTTGCTCAAATCAATGATGGCATTACCATCATAATCAAATCTCGTGGGTTTCTGTCATAACAGCCATGGTTTGTGTGGAGGGTAAATTGTTTAATTTGGTGTGGGGGTGTGTGCTTATATGCTCAGCCTTAATTAGCCCTGATTGGAAAAATACGTGGGCAGCAAAGTGTCACAGCGCGACGTCTCCAGCGGATATGAAACTGCTTTTGAGTAAAGTGCGGAAAGCTTGTGTGTCAGAATGTGTAGATATTGACTGTATATAATATATATGGATATATATATATATATATATGGAGAGTAGGTACCAACCAGGCCATCACCACCCTCAAGTTGTTCTTTCACACAAATGTAAAGTGTGAAGGGACAATACATGAGGTAGAGGAAAGGAAAGGGATGACAGCATGCCAGGAGTTGGGCATTAAATCCATGGAGTAGTGAGGGCATGGTACAGTCTGTGCATTCACCACGCACACCATGCCAGGAGCTGGGCATTAAATCCATGGAGTAGTGAGGGCATGGTACAGTCTGTGCATTCACCACGCACACCAAGCCAGCAAAAGGTGTTTTTACAGAACAAAAATACATGTGTTTGTTTGTTTGTTTTGGAACCTGACATGTTAGACTTTTCGAGGCAGCTGGACATCGTGAGAACGAGGTCACGATCACCAGTGGTGCAGACCAATCAGCGTCTGAGGAAGGAGGAGGCGGTCCTACAGGAAGTGGTTGAAGTTGAAGCCTGTGATAGTCGCTTCTAGACAGATGGTTCATCCGATCACCTGCCAACAATTTTTTGAAACCAGTTTCCAATATCGAGTTCCCAGATGGTTCTGTGAAACCAACCATCTGGCAGTGTCAGGTTATGCCGTTGTAGCAGTAGGTCTGAAATGCTTGTTTCCTATCTGCTTCTCAGTGTCATTGAAGGTAAGACAGACAAAATGCCACTCTCTCTTAACGGTGTTTATATGCCAAATGGATAAATGAGTGATAATCACTGTCAAGAGTAAATCAATTTTTCTCAATTTTGCCAAACACAGCAGATGTAGGACAGTTGTTCAGGAGTTAGTCTTACACAGGTACCCCAGCACTAATAACTCATACATAGTCTGCCAGACAGTGGTGGTGAGGGAATTGGGCAACCATCTAGACTGGACAGGGTTCTTCACTGTTGCATGATTTAACAAGCAGAGGAGCATGCCCTTTTAACAGTCATGTTCTTCCTGTATAATGCATGCAGTCCTCCTCCTAAGACGGACGTGTGGTGGACCTAAAGCAGCCAGGAGCCTGAGGAGCGCGGAGGATCCCTCTCCAAGATGAATCGCTTTTCACTCACTTGCAAATACGCCCAGCTTGCATCGATTCAAAACCATTCTTCTCGCCGACACTGGATTGCACGATTTGAAGCACGAAGCTTCATATTGCCGACCAACAGGTTGCAAATTCAGAAGGCTGAAAGCTGAGAGCTGGGAGGCAGTACGATGGTGCTACAGGGTTGGCTTGTGAGGTGTATTGTGTGTGCAGTGTTTGTGTTGCAGTGTGGGTCCTGCAGGGCCGGCCGGTCTGCTCTCTGCCTGGTGTGGAGAAGGCAAGCCGAGCATGACCAGCTGGGCTCTGCTGCCCACACGGGGCTGAGGAGCAGGGGGTTATAGTGAGGCTGTTAACCTCACATCTTATTGCTCTGACACATCAATTATTGTTATTAAGGGCCAGAGGCATTTATTTAGATACTGATTTCCCACGTGGCCCAGAGGAGACTAATTGAGCCAGGTGTGTGCATGTGTGCGTGCGTACGTGTGTGCGTACGTGTGTGTGTACGTGCATGTGTGTGTGTGTGCATGTGTCCATATGTGCAGGGGGAATAGAGTGCTTGGTGAGTATGCACACGCATTATGAACAACATCACATACTACGGTGAGGATAATTAGATCAAAAATATTCAACTGCATTTTAAAAATTCCCAGGTCTGCATTCCCAGTGGATCTCTCTCTCTCTCTCTCTCTCTCTCTCTCTCTCTCTCTCTCTCTCTCTCTCTCTCTCTCTCTCTCTCTCTCTCTCTCTCTCTCTCTCTCTCTCTCTCTCTCTCTCTCTCTCTCTCTCTGCCTGTTTGTGTTATTAATAATGAAGCCCATCTGAACCTTCTGCTGCCTGCTGCACTTATCTCACAGCTGGAAGAGGTTTTAGAGTTGGAAGGATTTTGGAGGCCATGTATGTTTTAAGTCAATGTGTTTTTCAGTCATGCGTGAGATGCTGCTGCTGCCTGTGAGAGAGAGAGAGAGAGAGAGAGAGAGAGAGGAGAGAGAGAGAGAGAAGAGAGAGAGAGAGAGAGAGAGAGAGAGAGAGAGAGAGAGGGGGGGGAAGGTTCCACTACTCAGCCAGTGCATGTTTGGGAAGCCCCCCCCCCCCCCCCCCCCCCAACACATACACACACACAAGCACCCCCCACCTCTCCACAACTCCCCCCATCCTTAACCATCCTCTCTCTCTCTCTCTCTATCGACCTTGGTCTTGAAGACAGAGAACAAAACACACACACATTCTCTCTCTCTCTCTCTCTCTCTCTCTCTCTCTCTCTCTGCACTAGTGGTGCGTCGTGTGCGTGGGACCATTCATGTCACGTAAAGGAATGTTCAGTGAAGAACAGGGATGGGAGTCTGCCCCCCCCCCCCCCCCCCCCTCCACCTAGAAGTAAACATCTTAACATGCATCACTCGTAGCTTTACACTGGAACGCAAGGTTGGCTTGGAGATGAACCTGGTGCTGCGCTCACACGCACGCACGCACGTACACACAAGCACGCACGCAGCACGACGCACACATATAGCATCACACTGAGCAAATGGAAAACTGGCGCGCCATGGCACAGCAGAGCAGACACGCGTGATTCATAGGCAGGTAGACCCCCCTCTCGTCATTAGTATTCACCTCCACCACCGGTTTCAGAAATGAAAGAGGCGAAGATGCATCGCGTCGAGCCGCGCCATGCAGCAGCCATCGCCACCAGAATGTCAAAGTAGCCCCCAAGAACTTAGCCTACCTTTCGACAGCAGCACCAGCAGCACCGAGGCAAACGCGTTCCGCAACACGGGGCAGCCCATGATGGAGTTGTGATTGATTTCTCTGCTTGTTTCTTGCAACGAAACGCCGTCCTATTCCTCCTGTATGGTACAGTTACGATACAAAAAGCACACAGGGAATGTCCAGCCAGTGTCAACAGCAATAGTCCTCCAGTGTCAACAGCAATAGTCCTCCAGTGTCAACAGCAATAGTCCTCCAGTGTCAACAGCAAATAGTCCTCCTCCGCTACATGTGACTGGACGAAAACATCAGTCTTTTATCCACTTGACTTTTCCCTTTGATGACCCCCCGTCCGAGGAGGCGGAGAGGGCTGTTGTTTATCTTCTCAATGGAGCCTCACTCAAGCACCAAAATATTGAAGCTCCCCCTTAAAAAAACACAAATATCCCAGACAGACACTATGTTAGTTTAGCTTTCAGTGCCTTGAAAATATGAAAAATAGGAGCCGAAGGTAAAATTTCAGCTGTCCAATGACTTGACATATATTTTTGGTAGAATACGGGATGGAGATCTGTGCGTCCTGGCAAGTCGCAAGTCGCCACTTCAGAGCCTTGATTATCCTGCTCCTGTATGTCTCTGTTGGTATGCAGCGCGTCCCGTCGACCCGCACTCACAGGCAGCAGCAGCACTGGATGCGAGGCGCACAAGAAAGCGCATGATTGACAGCTCAAGGATAGCCCCCGTCTTCCAATCATCAGTCCCAAGGAAGGAGGCGGGATTTACGATTGCGCCGATGCTCCGCACCGAGAGGCTGGCCGAGGAGCCGCGCTGGCCAATCGGAGGCGCACGGTAGGCGGGCAGAGCGCTAGGCGAGCACGGCGCGGCGATAATGCAATGTGATTTATAGTCAGGTCTGTGTTGCTGCAGTACTCAGAGAAAACAGTCCACAGGGGGACAGGCAGGCTGGCGTTATAAATACAGGGACGGAGCGGAGGTGGGGTTGAGTGAGGGGCAGGTGGAGCCAGATGGAAACGCTGGATGAGACAGTAGACAGACAGAGGGGGTTGTGCTGTTGATGAGCAGATGTTGCACATTTGAGGAGAATGAATATTGGTTGGTTAATAGAGGAAACGTGAAGCTTGTAGAGTGTGAGGCAACTGACCGCATACAGAAATTAGACTGGAAGTGTATTGATTGCATATAAGTCAAATGGAAATGTAATACGTAAAGTAATCCTACATTTTAAATAATGTCTTGGACTATTTTCAATAATGAAGACTACTTAACAGCTAACGCCCAGTTCAGGTCATATCACAGTGCACGCCCCCTTTCTTTGAGGTTGTATAACCCATTCATTGTTAGGCTCGCCCCCTTTCTCTGATGCTGTCTCCTCACCCATTCACAGTTTACCACACATTGGTATTTATGAATACCAATGTGTGGTATGTGCATTGCTTTGCTGCTTGTTTTTTTTCGATTATTTTTTTTGTAAAGCACCTTGAATTGCCTTTGTGTATGAAAGGTGCTATATAAATAAAATTTGACTTGACTTGACTTGACACATGTGGCAATAACCAATCAGCCCAAGCTATTCCTCTCCAGCTGATCCCAATCACCTAATCAGCGTAGTATATCAGGGTCCATGTTTTGTTATGTGCTGTGTATGTGCCTTGTGTCAATAGGCTCGTTTGAGATGAGCAAATTCTGCGCAGATTCGACCAGCGCCTTGCTTGCCTCGTTGCATGATGGTTAGAAAGTTGTCCGACTTGCTCCGTCCTGCCCGACTGCGTGAGTCACGTGACTCTCGTGAGAGCGAGGCGGGCGCAGATTTGGAGCGAGGCGCCGCAGTTGCTCCCCACCAACTGCGCCCGACTGTGGCTGACAGAGGATGACGAGAAACGCATCAAGCTGAGCGCCCATTGGTTCAACACAGGTGCATCACAAACCCACAGTGAAGTGTAGAAACTTCAATTTTATATCTATTCCAAGCTGTCACTCCATATATTTTACATAAATACCACCTGGAATGCCTACATTAAAATAAAAATAAGGAATCTGAAGGGCTGTGTTATTTGAGCAGTGAGTGTGGGTGGCGCTAATGCATGTTTTAATTTGTTTACAAACCGCTGTTAAACAAAACTGTAGAAGAAGAAAAGCAGCAGCGAGTGTGCCGTCGGGGGTGTTCGACTTGTTGACGCCTCGCCTGACTGTGCTCGCCTGCTCTCGTCTGCTTTCCAGGCGAGGCGGCAGTCAACTCAAACAAGCCTATTCTCAGTTGCTGATCATCATCGCTGAAGCAGTTGTTTTTGCCCCACCTCCTCCCCTGACCACCACCATCGTCATGACTCCTGATTGAAGAATTCCCTATGGGGGATTTCCTATCCTATTCTTCACTGATGACGCCCTCTCATCATCTGAGGAGAGCGTCATCATATCATGGACTCATACGCCAACATTAAGTTGTTGTATCATTAAAGCTTGTTAAACTTTCTACTAGTCTCTCATGATTGAATTTGCCATGTACAGGCTACATGCAGTTTTTGGCTTAAAATGAATGAAAATGTTGAGCGACAGAACCGCCAATAATAATTGTGGCTCCACGGAACTCCAAAACCTTACAAGACAGCTGGATTCACGTGAGATCATGAGATCACGATCACATGACAAATCCATTGCCACCCTCCACTCTATTGGTTTGAAAATGAACCACCATTGGTTAGCACCAATCAACATCCTATGAGGCAGCTATATAGGGGCCGGCTTTGGTGTGACGCCAGCGAGAGCGAGCCCATGATAGACGTGATAAACAGATGGTTCATCCAGTCACCTGCTATGTATTTTTTTAAAGTGCCTGCATAGATACAGTCGGTCTGTGTGGGAAACGCCCACAAACTGTTACTACGGCTGGCGTGCGAGTGGGGTAAAAAAGAACATATCTCAATGGGTTAACTCACCAAAGGACAGTGCTGTGGCTCTACACTACAGGATTGGGGATTCTAGAGCAGGTACATAGCCTATACGTCTGTTCAGATGTGCATTTACTGCTGTGGTTGAATCCCGGCCGATCCTGCCTGCCTGGGCTGGGCTAGCAGCTAAATGCTAACTATGCTGGATGGAGAGAACAGGGGGATTTACCCCACCCTGACCACGGCCCCAGCCAGCTACCCCAGCGTCTATGACGAGACATTGACTGTATATCTATGCCGAGATCTATGCACTCTTTCCCGAGTGAGCCGTTCCCAGATGGTGTAAACTGTAAACAAACCAGCGTCAGGTTACTACTACTTAGCTAGTACTACACTTGCACAATGCAAGACCCACCCCCAACGGGATGACTGACATCTGTGGCAATGTTAATGCAGTCTTGAAATGCATTTAGCCAGGGAATCAGAACAGTGGCGAGTGTATTCCATGGCAACGACAGGAGGTTCTGTTTGGCATTTTACATTTGGACAACCATTTACATTTTGCAACCTTAAGCCTTGGCGATTAATCCAATTTTATTTTCAATTATGATTTTGGCTTTCCACGATCATGAAAACAAGAAAATCGAGATGAAACGAGGTTCATGCCGCAGTCCACTTAGGGATGTTGCTCTCGTTTTGTCTTGTGTTGTAAATCCAATGCACCCCTTTCCCTCACAGTGTTGCACTCCGCCCCTCCTGCAAAGCCCAAACACGCTGTGGTGCGTGCGTTGTAGCTTTAGCTTGAGCTTTAGCATTTCTCTGTTTATTTTTTAAACCTTCCTCGGTAGAGGATGACAGAAAGAGAGCTGTTGGTTGACAGGAAATGTAAAACAAATGACCCCCCCCCCCCCTTCCCGTTTTGACCCCAATTATAGGTCTACTTCGCCAATCCCCCCCTGCAGTCGTTGCTCCACCCTCCCCCTCTCTGCCCATCTGGGGAGAGTTGTAGACATGCTTCCTCCGATACATGTACAGCAGGGGTGCCCAATACGTCGATCGCGATCGACCGGTCGATCGCGAAGGTAGTGTGGTCGATCGCATGGCATTGAGGGAGAAAAAAAAAAAAAAAAAAAAATGTTTTTTACTGTTTTTCCACTGTTTCCACTGTTTTTCCACTGTTTCCACTGTTTTTCCACTGTTCCACTGTTTTCCACTGTATACTCGGTGTATATATATATATAAATAAATATGTTTGGTAGATCACTTTGACTTGGTCATTTTAAAAGTAGCTCCCAAGCTGAAAAAGTGTGGGCACCCCTGATGTACAGTCACGACTCCCCAGCTGCTTCTTTTCACCCGACAGCGAAGAGTCTCACTGGTACTGTACTGTAGGATGGAGCGCATGGGAGGATCACGCTATCCAATATCCAACCCGCCCCCCCCCCGCCCGACCAGAGGAGGTGCTAGTACTGTGACCAGGAGGACACATGCCTTTAATCTGGCTTCCCATCCACAGACACTATCAATTGTGCCTGTATGGACGCCACGGGGCACGAACCTGGGACCCTCATGTGTTGGTAGGCAGGGAATCTCTGCACAGCCCCAGGTAAAACAAATTAATTGGTGTGGAAACCTATAAGACCCACAGCGCATTCACTACGACGCGGTTAAATTAACTAATAGGCTACCACTAAAATCATTTAAATACCCCTATAACATTAAAGTCACCTCCCATTACAGTTTGTAGGGCAGCGAAGATGAGTTACTGACTGGAATATGAAGTTTCACGTTTTTACACTGGGGATGTGGATCCACTTCTATAGGCTACAGTGAGCATCTTTTGATTTTGTGCCTCTGTTACCTGACTGAGTGACTGACATATAGATATAGTTTATAGGGCTGGGTATCGCCACTGACTTTCCGATACGATACGATTCAGATACACAAGGTCCCAAGTCGATACGATTTCCGATACGATACAGTTCGATATCGATATTTTAGTTACAATACCAGTTTTGCTTTGATAATGGAAGAGATTCTCAAAGAACTAATGCTGTAAATTGTACAAGGAACCCTCTAACCTGGTGCATTATTAAAAAATATTAATATTTACATTAAGAATCGACCATAAAGCAAGCAGTTACATCATGTAATTCTTTTTTATTTAAACATGACCAACATAGTCATTCAACATCTTATCTTTCTTTACAGTCTTCTGTCTCTTTCTTTACAGTCTTCTGTGAGAAGCCAAACAAATTTAGATTTCCACTATACAACAGAATCATTGAACAGCAGCATGTTGTAAACAGTGTTTCATAGAGTATAAATGCTTTGTAAATAAAATAAAATAAAATAAAATACAGCTCATGAACATTTCCAGTTCACAAACATTATAGTGCAAACAGATTTGAGGTCTGGACATCTGGCTCATGGTGCATGCACAATGCACATGTAGCCTACAGTATTTATGTTTTTGTTTCAACTACAAACATAAATAAACGTCAACTTGAAACAATGTTTTAACTACCACACACAGCCTATAATATTATAGCCTATGTTTATTTAAAAAAAATGCATTTTAAAAGATCGATACTGGGATTTATGTATCGATACTTGTTCCTTCACATCAATATCGATATATCGATTTTTTTAACCCAGCCCTAGAATTGAACATAATTTCAATTCAAATGTAGGATGACATGACCATTTTACAGATAGCATTCTATTTGAATTATGCATGTGATACGCTTCCATACATCAGAGTAGAAAGAGCAGACTAAACATGCAGCACAGCAGATAACAGCGTCTGATCATGCAGCTGACATAATGGCAGTCAAACACAAACCCATTGAGGGTGACACTTTGTATTGATGCCTAAGTACTTTGTAATGAAGGTGCATCTAATGAGCCATTTGTTAGCATATTAGTCCATTATTCTGTGCTGCATCTACAGTAGTAGCACGGTACTAAAAGCTTGATTTTCAGTTCCCTATCGAGAAGATCTAATTTTCGAAAAAGGCAATTTGCAGGGTGAGCTAATCACTTTTGCCATGAATGGTAGTAGACTTGACACACAGAGACACAGACACTACAGAAGGAGCCGACACTCCAAGCATCCTTTGGTATCAAATTTAGAACTTCAAGAACATTTTTGGCAGGTCATTACATTCATATTGCTTCATATATCAGCGGACCTGCTCTAAGCGCGAGCACATGCACACACGCACACAGGCATAGCCACACACTCACACAGACAACATGCGGCATACATGCTTATGCAAAATAGCTGTTTAATCCATTTTTGCAATGTCTTCATGTTATTTCTTTAGCCTATTTCTGTATTTATTTATTGGTTGATTGGCCATCTGGGTAGTGTAGAGGTAATAGCACTAGCCTACCACTAGAGTCCCGCTCCGAGGACAATTCCAGCTTGGCCAGACATTCCTACAGACACAATTGGCCGTGTATGTGGGTGGGAAGCCGGGGGGGTATCTGTCCTGGTCGCTGCACTAATGTCTCCTCTGGTCATTAGGGGCACCTGTTCTGGGGAGGAATAGTGTGATCCTCCCAAGCACTACGTCCTGCCGTTGAAACTCCTCACTATCAGGTGAAAAGAAGCGGCTGGTGACTGCACATGTATAGGAGGCAGTGTGAGCCGGGCGGGGGCCCGTAACTTCACTTAAACTGGACCGACAACGCCACCGCGGTTTAGGGTAAGAGCCTAGGAAATCTTAAATTAAAACTAGAATTTGGATGGGATGGGATAAAGGTAAGAAGAAAATAGGATTAAGAAAAAAAGGGGAGGAGTTACAACAACCCAAACCAAAACTAGACAAGACTAGACGGCTTGTATAGGTTGAGGTCACGTCTCGTCATAGACGCTGGTTTAGCTGGCTTAGCCTGGCTGGGGGCGTGGTCAGGGTGGGGTAAAAACCCCCGTTCTATCCATTCAGCAAAGTTAGAATTTAGCTGATAGGTCAGCCCAGGCAGACACGATCGGGGATTTAACCACCGCAGTAAACGCACATCTGAGCAGACGTCTTGTGTTCTGCTCTAGAACCCCCAAACCTGTAGTTTAGAGCCGCAGCACCGTCTTTTGGTGAGTCAGCCCATGAGATATATGGGCGGTTTTACCCCACTCGCGCGCCAGCCGTTTAACATTTTGTGGCCGTTCCCAGACATGCAGACTGTCTCTATACCCCTCCACAATCCGTGAGATCCTTCCTCTGGGCCCAGCTGATTGGCCCATTCAGCTCTGGCTTCCCCCCTGATAGGCCACCTTAACTGTCAGTCTCTCTAGCCACTTAGCCACAGGTGTGCTCTCATTATTAATCAATTGGCACCAGATTGAAAACAGGTGTGGGGCCAAAGTCAAGTCAGCAGCAATAAAACGCATCCAGTTCCACAAAATAAAAGCATGCAAAAGTCAACTATTCAGAAGAAGATAAAACACCACACAAAAGACTTACGCATACTAGTAAGTTAAAAGGCACTGCAAAACTAAAATCACACAAGTTAAAATTAATGTATAATGGATAAATATGGAAGTACAATAAAATCTCACTCAGTGGCTGGCTCACAGAAGCATGTTCCAGTCGACATATCAAATTCTCGTCTTGACTCATTTGGACTGTTGCATTGGTTTCTTAATACCCTGAATCAACAAGTAATGATTTATTTCTGCCCAATGTTCAGTAGATTAATAAAGTATTCCGGATAGTATGGCAAGAAGTTGAATAATAATACAGTGGGGTGGGGGGAAACTGATTACATATCTGCTCATGATGAAAAGTGAAGGAAGATGATCAGATTGGTTCTATGAAAACCCAGCCTTAATTAATGAGTCAGCTAATCAAAACTTCTAAACACTTAGATATGTATTTACTATTAATTAGATTTGACAGCAGAGTGAGTTAATCATGTTTATAATGTTAACCACTGGCTCATCAGGCTATTTAAAAAATGTACTTCGTTTTTTTTTCGTTTTTCTTTTGAAATCTAACTCGTGCATACATTAGTGTTTTATGCATGGAGCAGAGTGATATCTTGTGCACCACAATAACGTGATAAATAGATAGATAGATGATAGATAGATGGATAGATTGATTCAATAAACTGAAACTAAATAGACACGTCTATTAGTCCCATTTGCTGTATCAGCTGCAGTAAAGCAACATAGTAAGCAAATAACAGACAACAGAAAGACATTACAAGCAACATAAAGAGAATAGCCCTATCATTTTGGCCTGAGGGAAACACCAATACAACATGACTTACACATCCCGAACTATATATTCTGTTTATACAAACAATTAAGCCTATCTCAGTATGGTAGGATCTTCTCTCTAATCAGCATGTCCTCCTCCTCTGGACATATTTTGTGCTGAAATGCTGCAGGACAGTTATTGTTCAGCTCCCTCATTAGCATGGGAACAGTGGCTTTGCACGACACTGAAAAACGGGATGCGAGCAAAAGACGCACAGTTGCGAAGCTCCATTAATGGCATTAATGCATGAATGGCCCCAGGCTTCCCTGCATTCACATACCTGTCACACGTTTCTTTTGACTCAGTTTGACAAAGACACACACCAGCTCCCATCATATGCCTTCCTCTACAGTGGAAATGGGCTTGTGGGAAGGCTGAGGCTATAAGAATATGTCTTAATGTCGGAAAGTTTAAGATATTTTAATAACAAAGGTGCAGCGTTTTGCATAGTTTTGGAAAGTTGGAAATGCATCATAGTACTCTTCAATAATGAGAGACTAGTAAGAAGTACTGTCCTCTAGTAAGAGAGTGGCATCAGCGGAGGACCAAAATGTGAGACTCGTTAGCCAATGAACAGCCAGGAATGGGTCTCGCGCTACTTTTGCATGCTAAAATAAAGCTGATATTGTACAATTTGATTCAAGGGATGAAAAACCCTTTCAAAGTACAACACAAACTGTCTATTTTGCTGCAACTCGACAGTGCTGCTTTTTTTACTCAAGAGTTCCACTTTCTACTTCCTGGAGAAAAAAAACTGGTCCATTGGAGTGAATGGAGATGTCGGAACTCTTCTATTATACGGCTCTGGTAAGAAGGTTCAAATAAAGCTTAAAATGTGAGAAAAATAAGTTTCCTGATCACCGATGGATTACGGAGGAGAAATAACTGCAAACACGCAGTAGTTTGAAATAGCCCGATGGAAAGTATGTGTGAATGTCGGGGAGGTGGAAGGGCGGATACATTTATCTTCAACTTATCTTCAACTATCTTCATCCTGCCCTGATAGACGAGGTGAACCCATGTGGCGCGAGGCTCAGAGACGTATCAGACTAAAAACCATCTAAAAACAAATCTTGTCTGAGATGACAGCTGGGTTGAGAGGCGGGCCCTAATAGCGTGTCGATGATTTGATTTGACAATTCTGGGGACTGGATTTGGCTTTGGCCAATCGTGGCGTGTTCCACCCCCAAATCGACTGGGATTCAGCGTGTTGTGGCACTACGCGAGAGGGGGTCCACCCGCTATGCTGATCACCCACAGTGCCGACAGCCCGCAATGCCAACGTTTAGGCGTGGGGGGTGGGAGAGGTTAGGTTTAGGGTTAGGGTCTGGAGGAGGTTAGGTTTAGGCTTAGGGTCTGCGGGAAGTTAGTTTTAGGCATGGGGGGTGGGAGAGGTTAGGTTTAGGCGTGGGGGCTGGGAGAGGTTAGCTCCAGCCCGTCCCCCGACACGCTGCACACCGCCTCGCTCAGCTGGTTCTGCTTGTGGACTGGCGGCACTGCGGTCTGTCGGCACATAGACGCAGCACCCGCGAGAGAGCCGCAGGCAGCCAGCTCTCTTTTGGTGGAGAGGAGCGGAGAGTGCAGCAGCCTGCCAGTCTGGAATCTCCGAGGGGCCGGAGTCTGAATTCGGCCTTAACTACGTTAACTAACGTTATCCTGGAATATGATTTTAACGAGCCAGTTATATTTCTTTGCATTCTTAGACATTACTGTTTGCTTTATTTTATATGTTACATACAATTGGCCACGCTTTTAGTTATTTTATGGGCTAGAAATTCTGCCAAGTTACAGGCACTAGGCAGCCATTTTCTCCATTTCGAGGAGAAAAGACTCCTCGAAAATGAAGATTGATTGACAACTGCCATGTCGTGATATGATTGGTTGAAATGAGGTTGAAATTTGAAAGTGCAATGTGACGTCAGCAAACTGTAGATTACTGCTATGAATGAAATCTTGAAAGATTAACTTTTGATGTGAAAAAGTGGGAAAAACTAAATAAATTTGATGTTTGTGGTGCACTGAATACCCACTGTGAGAAATCCACTGCTGGACTGATTAGGTTTAAGCCACGCCCCACTCGTTATTAAAACCCTCACGCACCTCCGTGCATATTACTCCCTGAGCGCACTCCCTTACCTACCTCGTGGTCCGCGATTTAGTTATCATTCTTCATTGTGTGACAGTGTGTGCGTCGCTTAGAATGTAAGTACAAACCTGTGTAGTAGTTACAGTATGACTGGTTACAGTTGTATAGTAGTTTGCTGTGTGGCTAGTTCCCTGTAGCTGTCGATTTGTTCCGACTATATTTCATGATAATGGTAATTGAATTCCATGCATACAAGTACTGTATGTAGACTATATACAGTCGAAATTGATGCCTGTTATAGTTAATATTTATATGAGTATTTTCATTTAATGGCATAGCAATAAGTTAGTTGAAGTAGGATAGTAGTTACAATCATTTTATTTCCTTTTCTTGACAAACATGGCTTGTAGCAATTAATAAGAATTACGGAAAGGAATGTGGTCAATGCTGCCGCCATGTGGGCATAATTTGTAATTGCGACATAATTTCTTTGATGGGAAAGGGCTTGTTGTAGCTGTGTACTGTCATGTTTCTTCATGATATTCTTGAGGCTTGTGATATTATTTATATTTTGGATTATTGTGCTATACTCAGTTACATTATTTTAATAATTACTTAATTCAAATTGTATTGTATTTTCCTACAGAAACCACATGCTCAATCACATGCCAGACTTACAAGTTTAATAAACCAGTGAACAAGACCGTGGTTGCAGTCTCTCTAACCGGAGTGCATAGACAGTTGACTACAACCAGAATTTCAGCATCCGCACACTGAATCGCACACCCACGTATGTGAACTAAATGGGGGTGAAAAGTCATTTTGGGTTCAACTCTTTAACCATTTTGTAATCTGGGTACCCATCGGTTAAACAAAAAAAACATAATTTTTTCTCTAACCTCTAGGGGCAGCAGCCCCGTTTCAATGTGGTGCAACAGGAAATCAAGAGGCGCGGTCGGCAGCGTAAGAAAATCTCTTTCCGCTCCCTGCAAGCTCTGCCATTGGCTCCAACTGACCGGCTCTGCCCATTAATGGATTTATTTTCTGCTGCCTGCTTGTCGCTCTCAAATCCGTCCCTCGCTATGAAACAACAATAACAACTCTAGCTTGTTGCTAGTAGCAACAACTTGCTATATGCTGGAAATTGTAAGTGTTGACTACACACCGGTCACGCTCACTTCATTTTGATCGGGTGAAGCGCAGCATGCGTGCGAGTGCTGTTACACATCTTTTGACGGAGCCTGCCGACAGATTCAAGATGCAAGTTGAAAGAGATTAACCATTTTGTGCTATTCACCCAATTAAGTTTCAGAGTTTGTGCTCTATTCACAAACTGTTATGAGACTGTGTTGCACAAGCCGTGCCATTTGCCAGCACTAAAGAACTGATAATAACAGTGTCTGATCTTTCATATGCATAAAAAAACTGGAGGAAACATCATACATCGCTAACTATTGACACGTGTGTTACGCTATTTATATTTGTCGAAGAAACAAATGTCAAGCATTTAAGCATCAGCCGTTAGACCAAAATGGCTTTAAGATAATGCAAAGAATTCAAACAGGTGTGTCCAAACCTTTGGTGCTACTGAATCCAGTCTGCAAAAGTCTTTTCACTTTGTCAGTCGATGCCTCCTCTCCTTTAAACTCTTCCATAATTTGCTACAATTTTGTGCTATCGATCATTTTTTCTAAGTGGGTGCCACATTCTTCCAAATGGTGAGTGTTCTCATATTGGAGACAATTGAATTGTATTAGAATGCATTATTGGCCCAGGGCTGGAACAGAGGCATGGGAGTTACTGGACAGAGGCCAGTTGTTATCAGAGTATTAATAGATGAGGTTAAATGTTTTGAGATTGGCTGTTAACTTAGAGGTGCAAACTTTTTTCTTTTGTTTCCATCTATTCATATAATTAATTTTTTTATTTTAAGGCATCATTGTTTCAGTTTCTGATATCAGAAATCATATGAATCCTGTATAACGGTGCAAACACACCAGCTCTGAAAGTGCGCCAAACACAAATTCAGGGTGAACAGCCGTTTACTCCAGACATGCTCTGTTTTGGTCTGAATTCCTGCCTCGCTTCATACAAACGCTAGTGGCTCGTGTAAAAAATAGACCAGACGCCGAAAACTGGCACTGCAGGGTGCGAGTACAGCGCACTGCACCATGCCCGGTGTGAACGGTCTAATCTGTTAACAAGGGGGGGCAGAAAGGAAACTGACTGCGCTTCCAGGTGCTTCAGCGTCTGGTGTGTTTCCAGCGTGAGTGTGTGTGTGTGTGTGTGTGTGAGTGTGTGTGTATGTGATGTGTCCATGTGTGTGTGTGTGTGAGTGTGCCTGAGGATCAGCTGGAATTGAGGCATACAAGGCCCATTAAGATAAGATTATACCTTTAAAAAAGAAAATGTGACGGTTGCTGTGGTAAAGTTGGTGGAATGTCTGGAACGCGTCCGCCAAACAGACTCCAGAAACTGGTATCAACAAAACTGTCCGAAAGCTGTCCATGTACGCGTCCACTCGGGAGTATAACTAAGCAGACGTGTCATGCATGCCACCACCAGATGTTTGATATCTGATTTATTTTATATTTTTTATTTTATATTATTTTATTACTATTGTTACGCTACGCCTTATAATTATGATATCAGTATGAGATAATGTCCTTAATCCTTAGAATATCAGGTGTTCAGGTTCAGAGTTGTCTGAAATTATTTGGGACTGGAGTCTGCCTGTGGTCCAACTTTGCTCAATTAACAGCAGACACCAGCTGATTCAATTTAAAGTCACTCATCGACTTCACTATTCCAAGTGTAGATTGCACAGGATCTACCCTTCTGTCTCACCACTATGTTATAGGTGTCAGGTGTTAGAGGGCACACTGTCACACGCTTTTTGGTTTTGTTCTTCACTATCCAGATTCTGGGCCAAAATATTTGACTGGTACTCTAAGGCTTATAAAATAACCCGTCAACCAGAGATGGAACTTGCCATCTTCGGCTGTTCAATCTTCTCTACTCCTCCCTACGGCTGTGCAGCAATCTCTGACGCAGGGGATGACTGTCGCCAAGAGACTCATTCTAAAGGAGTGGAAGTCCCACTCTCCACCTTCTTTTCAGTTGTGGCTGACGGACATGCTGATGGACTGGGGGGGGTGTTTTTTTTGTTTGTTTTTTGTGTGTGTGTGTGTGTGTGTGTGTGTGTGCACTCACCATTGTAAATCTCCATCTCACTGTCTGGCTGAATATGATCATACAATTTATATCCACTTTGACAAGAATCACAGGTATCTCTTTGCTAAAGCTGTGACAAGATGGCCTCTGACAGGGCCTTGCTGCAGCTGCCCCCTCTCTCTGGAATGCCCTCCCCAGTCACATCTGACAGACCAAAACTCATTGTCTTTCATCCTCATTATGTCATCTTTCCAAAAAAGCCCTTTTCACTGTTGCTTTTGACCTATAATATTCTCTCTCTCTCTCTCTCTCTCTCTCTCTCTCTCTCTCTCTCTCTCTCTCTCTCTCTCTCTCTCTCTCTCTCTCTCTCTCTCTCTCTCTCTCTCTCTCTCTCTCTCTCTCTCTCTCTCTCTCCTATTTTAATATTTTCTCTCTTTATTAAAGTTGTTTTATCCTGTATTTGTAAAGTGTCTTTGAGCACGGTCAAAAGCAACAGTGAACAGTGAAGCACTATATAATATACATTACATTACCGTACTAAACATACAATAATGAGTATTAATGTTCTGTAATTCTACTCATATTCCAATATTTCCATTCATATACTTATTAAACAATAATTAGAGAGAGACCATGATGATGCCAGCCTTAAAATGAGATATTCCTCTAAATCTGGCTTCAAACGCAAAGCTAAAGCTAAAGGTCAAACTCTGCCTATGCGGACATGGTTTCGGTTGTGCGCATGGAGAGACTCAGGTACATGAGGGCGAACTCACTTGGGAAGTTCTCAACTATTTGGGACCTGTTCCTGGCCTACTTTGACGAGGTTAGAAATGAGTGACTCGTCCACCTAATGGACTTCTTAATTTTGTATTATTATTATTTTCTTTACAAGCACTTAAGCACCTTACATGTCTGGTAGAACCATGTTGTAATGTTGGTATGTGTTGTTTGTTTTTGTTTTTTGTGTGTGTATCTGAGTTTGTTTCACTTTTGTTCTGAAAATTGAAAAATAAAATATTGACAAAAAAATGCTTAGAATATCATCTTTCCCATTTATTTTCAGTACTTATTAGAATGTTGCTTATTGTTATTGTAGTGCCGGAGTTTAGTGCTAGGGGCACTGCAGGGAAAGTACTGATATTACATTCTGGGGTAAAGGTTCTCTTGTCCATAAAATAGCGTCAACCAAAGACTCAAGAGAGACGGGAGAGTTGACGCACCTGAGGCTGATTACCACGCATCGCTGACGCAGTCTGGTAGCTGAAGTGACACAGAGAGATATGGTGGTCACATGCAAAGCTACTGTTTATTGAGGACAGCTGGTCGTGTGTGGAAAGACAGATACGCACACACTTGGTGGAGCTGATGATACAGCTGTGCTGTCGGAGAATTGGCAGCACAGCTAATGAAGAGTGTTTGTTAATTAGCGGATGCCATGGAGTGGCATGCCAAGGCCACGAGAGACTACGACGAACAACCCTGGAACCAACAATAATCTATCAGACCAACACAACGACGCCTGAGCCAGTTCAACGGAAGACACCAAACCACAGAACTGGGGTCGCCAGTGGTCCGAGGCCACGCCGGACCGGCTAGCAAGGAAGACCTTGGTATGTACTGGCGGCAAGGGACTTAACTTCCAGGGCCCCCCTGTGGCTGCAGGTAAAGATAAGGTCAGATATGTACTTAGTGGTGAATAATGATCTGTGTGAAGCAGGTAAAGATAGCCTAAGGTAAGTTATGTACTTAGTGGTGATGATATGTGTGAATAAGGTAAAGACAAGCTAAGTTATGTACTTAGTGGTGATGATCTGTGTGAATAAGGTAAAGATAAGGTAAGTTATGTACTTAGTGGTGATGATCTGTGTGAATAAGGTAAAGACAAGCTAAGTTATGTACTTAGTGGTGATGATCTGTGTGAATAAGGTAAAGACAAGCTAAGTTATGTACTTACTGGTGATGATCTGTGTGAATAAGGTAAAGATAAGTTAAGTTATGTACTTAGTGGTGATGATATGTGTGAATAAGGTAAAGATAAGCTAAGTTATGTACTTAGTGGTGATGATCTGTGTGAATAAGGTAAAGATAAGTTAAGTTATGTACTTAGTGGTGATGATCTGTGTGAATAAGGTAAAGATAAGCTAAGTTATGTAGTTAGTGGTGATGATCTGTGTGAATAAGGTAAAGATAAGTTAAGTTATGTACTTAGTGGTGATGATCTGTGTGAATAAGGTAAAGACAAGCTAAGTTATGTACTTAGTGGTGATGATCTGTGTGAATAAGGTAAAGATAAGTTAAGTTATGTACTTAGTGGTGATGATCTGTGTGAATAAGGTAAAGATAAGCTAAGTTATGTAGTTAGTGGTGATGATCTGTGTGAATAAGGTAAAGATAAGTTAAGTTATGTACTTAGTGGTGATGATCTGTGTGAATAAGGTAAAGACAAGCTAAGTTATGTACTTAGTGGTGATGATCTGTGTGAATAAGGTAAAGATAAGGTAAGATAGCGTATGTACTTAGTAGTGATGATGGATCTTTGAAGGAGGCTGATCACTTTGGAAAATAGTTTACTCCTGCTCAGTCTGAGCTTTTAATGGCATTGGAGCAGAAACTGCTGAGGTCAGCATAAGCTCATCTGTACTCACCCTGCTTCCTATGCATTCTGTGGCTGTTCCCTCAATTAATGTGCATTGTGAATATAATGTCTTTTCATGTGAATTTATGCCCCTTAAAATTTGTGGGTGAAGCAGACAAGATTGAACTCTTTTTCAAGAAAAGTGGCAGCAGTAGAAGCGAGTGTGAATAAGTGTCATTTTCAATAACCATAACGGCACAAATAATTGCCATGAATATCTCTAAATAAATATACAGTATTTAGACTAATATAAAGTGGGAGATTACTGAGCAAAAACTGATTTAGTGAAGTTTTAAAATAATCCCCTAAAAGTCTGAATATAATGTCAAATTGCAGGAAATTGCGTCATTATTTTATTCCCTGCATGTCCTTAAGAGAATTAGGCTGTGCCCCCTACTGTAACCCCCCCCCCCCCACACACACACACACAGAAGTTTGTATTGCATTAAGAAAGCCTTAAGAAAGTACTCAGATTGTGAACCCTCACATCAAACCACAGTGATATACAGGCATACTGTATATAGACGGTTTTCACCAGCTCCAACCCCACAGCACTTCCATTGTCTTCACAAGGTTGTCCTTAACCCATTGATACCTGATGCAGAATTTGCGTGTATATCCCTCATTTGTGTGCGTATCCCTTTAAGACCGCGAACCGCGTTAAGTCTTAAAGGGATACACACACAAATGCTGCATCAGGTATCATGGGTTAAATGTTGCATTACCGCCACCTACTGTGAATTGTATCATCTTCATGGTGTCCACCACTTTCTCAGCTGTTCAGGGGGAAACACTGACATACTTCTATTTATATTTATATTAAAAAAAATTGCTATGTAAACGTTTAAATGTAAAGATAGGCCTATGCATGCAATAACGTACTGATAGTCAGCTTACTCTGTAACATGTAGCTTTTATTAGCCTCTCAGGCTAGCTCCGGACCAGACAACAACGCTTCCTACCCAGCGTGTGCACGTCTTTCTGACAGGGGTGGTTGTTATGGCAACTATCAACAACAACTACTACTAACTACTACAAGACATGTTGTTGAATGGAATTTATATCAATAACATTCTTCTCCCGCATAACCAGCATCTCCAGCCAAAATGGCTGGAGACGGTGAGCAAACTTTGACATAAAGCCAATGTAACTTAAATGTGCTCTATATCAAGACATAAAGACAGAAATAGGCTATGTTGTTACTGTGTCTGTCGGAGATACAGACTAACGTTAACATTTAATATGAGCCGAATATCAGCTATGTATACGGGAAGTAGCCCGGATATTCTTCTTCTTCTTCTCTGGCGTTTAATAAAGCGGATATTCTGGTTGTGACAGTTTGTTATTATTTTCAAGTTAAAACTGTCCCTATGTACATAGAGAAAGACAGGCACATGAGTGAGCGGAGATAGGAGTAGAGGAGCAGAAGTTTGAGGTTGAAAACGAGTCGCTCTCCTTCTTAGCGAGGTCAAATGTTGACCGAGGGTAAAGTAAAGAAGTGGGGGCGTGTGGACCTGTTTAAGGAGGAAGGATGTCACGGGTCAACTGTTCAGGTCTGAAGACACATTGATGTCAATTCCTGTCCTAAAAAGAAAAGGCTGTGTAAGATGAGCTGGTGAGCACCAGGGCAGAGAGCCTTCTGAGAGACAGAAGAGTCAAGAGGAAGACCTCATCTTCTTCATCAGCACATTAGAGCAGTCATCTAAAAAGCACTGACTTTTTGTTGATTTTCCACTTTCTCACCAGTCTTTGGTGCCGTCTGTCTGTCTGTCTGTCTGTCTGTCTGTCTATCTGTCTGTCTCTCTCTCTGTCTGTCTCTCTCTCTCTCTCTCTGTCTGTCTGTCTGTCGGTCTGTCTGTCTGTCTGTCTGTCTGTCTGTCTGTCTGTCTGTCTGTCTGTGTCTGTCTGTGTCTGTCTCTTTGTCTGTCTGCCTGTCTGTCTGTCTGTCTGTCTGTCTACATGTCTGTCTGTCTGTCTACATGTCTGTCTGTCTGTCTGTCTGTCTGTCTGCCTGTCTGTCTGT
>NC_139640.1:11046903-11061903 GCF_964638095.1 Poromitra crassiceps | reverse complement strand
AGGTTGCTTTCACACTGGCGCCCAGCTACCGTTCCCGAGCACACCTGACTCCACTTGACGAGTGTGAACATTTGACGAGTTGCGTTGCATTGCATTCCGTTCTGCGCCCGGGCGCGCGACAGGGAACCGTGACAGGATCCACTTGAAAAGGTGGTCTGGGGAGCGCTTTGGTGTGTCCCGGCACGGAACACTTGCGAGTGTGAAAGCCAACCGTTCCGAACCACATAGACAACACACGGGCGATAAACTCCAGGCATAGTTGATGACGCAAGTGCACTGTGTTCCGTTTCCGAGCGTGGAACAAATGTTGTAATGTGAAAGCTGACCAGCGGGGGAGAGGGGAGGGGGGGCAATCGTTCCCGGGTGCTGAACGGAACGAAAGCAATCGTTCCCAGTGAGAAAGCAGCCTTGATGGAGAGATTTCTGTCCGTTTGGCTGTTTTGGAATGTCAACACTGGTTGATTAAAAACAAACAAACAAACAAATAATCAGTAGGAACAACCTAAACGGATGGTGACTAATCCAGCTATCCAGAAAGGTTCAACTGGGTTGAACTTTCTGTCCGCCAAAACGGATGGAAATCTGCCCGGACAACGGACAGCTGTCATGGAAAATGAGTTGAGATGAACGGAGACAGACAGGCATGACAGATGAGTGTGGCCCCATCCTGACACACCTTTGAGTGCCTTGCAGGGGCGGACTGCAAAAATTTGGGCCGTTTGAAGCCCAATTTGGGCCGTTTGAAGCCCAATTTGGGCCGTTTGAAGCCCAATGTGGGCCGTTTGAAGCCCAATTTGAGTCGTTTGAAGCCAGATTTGGGCCGTTTGGTTTGAAGCCCAATTTGGGCCGAGTCCAATTTTACAATGAGATTGCACCCACTTTAACCCTGAAGTGTAATGATTACTTCAGACTAACTAATAAAGTAATAAAACCACTAGTAAACCAGTAGGCGGCGCCTGGTCTGCTGTTCAGTGAGTGGCCTGACTGCAGGCACAATTTTTTTTTTTTTTGCAGGCCAGGCCAGGCCAGGCCACCGGGCATTTGCCCGACGTGCCCGATTATGCAGTCCGCGCCTGGTGCCTTGACTAAAATAACACAATTAATAGAGTATAAAAAGCGGAGCCGTACTCTCATATCAGATCCCTGAGTGTCAGGACAAACACAGGAGTTCACCTTTGGAGAGCGGGGCAGACATTTTATTCAAACATGCCTGACTTGGAGTACGTGTGGCTGGGCGAACTGGTCCCTGAAGTGTCTGATGTGGAGCTCGCAGTTGGACAGGGAGACACCCCACCAGCCTGTTTAGTATGGTAATGCATGGAGATGTGGGCACCAGCTCTTCTCCCCTTGCTCCGTCTTTAAGCCCCCCAACATTAATTGGCATGGCAGAGGCGGCAGGCTCTTGCTTGTAATCACTGTCCCTCGGAGAACCCCACTGAGAAGACATAAAGGAGAGGGGGGGGACGGACGAAGAAAGAGCTAGCGAGAGCCTTCAGTCTCCACGGGACTGTTGTCTGAATTACAGTATGTTTTCCCAAGAGGTGGAAGGAAGCTGAGAGAGAGGGAGGGAGTAAGAGCAGAAGATAAAGAAGAAGGAGGAGGACAAAGAAAGAGACAGGATGGAGAGGGAAGTGTGAGGCGGGGGGTCCCCAAGCCAGAGGACCAGAGGTGGATGGGGATTCATGTGTCACCGGCTTGGAGCCACGGCGCCTTCTGTCTCCACTCCCACTTCCTTGTGGGAGGGGCCTGGGCTAAATCTGGCGCTCACACATCTCTGTGCACACATCTGATCTAGGTTCACACATCTGATCTTGGCTCACACATCTGATCTTGGCTCACACATCTGATCTTGGCTCACACATCTCTGTGCACACATCTGATCTAGGTTCACACATCTGATCTAGGTTCACACATCTGATCTTGGCTCACACATCTGATCTGGAGAGAGAGAGAGAGAGAGAGAGAGAGAGTGAGAGAGAGAGAGTGAGAGAGCGAGTGAGAGAGCGAGTGAGAGAGAGTGCCGAAAAAGCTGATGTGCCGTTGCCCCCCTAGATCACCACCTATTGCAAAAATATTTTGCATGTGTTGTTTTTTCATAGATGGTAACACTTTTAGCACCCAGACAGATCAATATTCTGAACCTGAGAGCTGGGGGTGGGGGGGGGGGTGGGGGTGGGGGCTGTGCCCTAACCCTAACCCTGTGCAAAAAACGATCTTTTCTTTGGCCGTTTTTTGGCCATATCTCCGGAACGGAAGCACGAACAGACACGGGACCAACGCCATTCGAAAGCCCTTCAAATTCTACGTCTAATAGAATGTGTGGTGAAGTCCCAGATGTTCACACATCTCGTCCTCTAACACAGGTTTCATTTAATAAAAGAAGCGGCTGCACCACAAATAACACGGTATTGCACTATTAAATAACGTGGAGTGAATAATGCCAAATGTCAAAATGATGTGCAGTGTATGCACTGGCTGTGACCGCCAGAGGGTAGTCACGTGACAGCTAGTCATGTGACCTTGAATTGTGGGAAGCGAGATGTTGAATTTGCCATGTCCCTCACATGAGATGAAGGCTTGTGGAGAAGCAGGGACACTGCGTACGGGGCCACCAGGGCTTTTAAACACCAAGCTGAGCGTTGGAAAGGAACCCCCGGTTTCTGTTGGATGTGGAGCTCGTGGAGCTTCCATTCCTTAACCTTGACCCATATCCAAACCCTAAGCCCAACCAAGTGGCTACCAGTGCCTAACCCCAACCACCAGGGGGCCACTGCCAAGTGCCTAACACCAACCACCAGGGGGCCACTGCCAAGTGCCTAACACCAACCCCAAGGCGTAGAAACTGTACGTGAAATTGGACTTTTGCAGCCCATATGCAGGCACATTTTGAAGGTATAATAGGTATTTGTACAAAATGGGGTGAATTCAAGTTGGAAAAAGAGGGATGTGGTGGAAAATTGATTGACAGGAAAAAGATTAGAAGGAGGAGAGAGAGGAGGAGGAGGGATCAGAAGAGGAGGAGGAGAGGGGTCGAATGACACCAGAGATCAACTTGCTGCAGTTTCATAATTGGTTTTCATCCTCTCCAAAGTTCATCCACAGTCGTGAGGTGAACGGCCAAGAAGGCGTGGGCCCCATATTTGCAATTCAGGAGAATTGATTTAGTCACCATAGCTTATTATCTTTGCTTCATTTCCACCCTTGATACAACGCCTGCTGTTAGCAGCACCTTAAGTCTCTCCCCGGACTCAAATATTACGTTGAATCACTGCGCTCTGCATACTACATAAATGAGTCTGTACCACTTCACAGCCACTGCTGGTTTTTGAAGGCGGGTTGAAATTGAATGAGTGACAGGTCGTAGCACTGATGACTCATCAGTGCTACGACCTGTCACTCATTCAAAGAGCAGCATGCAGTAATGTAGTGTATCAGCGTAAGAACTCTCATGGCTCTGGCATTGAGACTAGCAGCACCTCACAATGTAATGTTGCTCCGTCCACTTCAAGCATACAGTTGCTTTCCGTGCTGATTGCTGCTACGCTTCTAAAATACCTTGAAATTAAAGAGACGCGTCTGAATCTGAAGAGGACATGACGAGGAGGACCTACAAAGAGATAGCGGAAATGGAGCGATGGCAGAGAGAGAGAGAGCGAGACAGACAGAGAGACAGAGACACGGAGAGAGAGAGAGAGAGAGAGAGCAAGAGACACGGAGAGGGAGAGAGAGAGAGAGAGAGAGAGAGAGAGAGAGAGGGAGAGAGAGCAAGAGACATGGAGAGAGAGAGAGAGAGGGGGGGGGGGGAGAGCAAGAGACATGGAGAGGGAGAGAGAGAGAGAGAGAGAGAGAGGGAGAGAGAGCAATAGACATGGAGAGGGAGAGAGAGAGACAGACAGAGAGACAGAGCAAGAGACACGGAGAGAGAGAGAGCGAGAGAGAGCGAGAGAGAGAGAGAAATAGAGGGAAACGATTTTCTCCCTCTGGGGGTCAAAATGAAAATTGTGTATGCATTTGTACTCCATCTTGGTCAAGGCTGCGTACTAATTACTACTTTAACCTACGGACGAGTGTGTGTGCGCGTGTACTAGAGCTGTGCATCTTCACTGATCTCACGATTCGATACGATTCGATTATACAAGTCAACGATTCGATTCGATTCGATTATACGATGCATCTCGATGCATCTCCGATGCATCTCGATGCATCACGATGCATCTTAAATCGAGGCATCACTTTTTCCGCAATACATGATTTATTTTTTCTCACTTTCTTTTTTCTCACTGTGTGGCTACTTTTAAAATAAAAGTGCATTTGGAATTGCATTGTATTATGATCCATAATTAAAATAAACAACTGCATGTACTTACATTCTATTTTATTTGATTATTAAAAAAAGAAAAAAAAAATTTTTTTTTTTTTTTTTTTTTTTTTAATAATCGATTTTTGATATTTGTTAATCGATTCAGAATCGTCCTATTAAGCATCGCGATGCATCTCTGAATCGATTATTTTCGACAGCTCTAGCGTGTACACGGGCGTGTACATGCGTGCCTATGTGTTTCCCCACAGGCGGAGTAGTGAATTATGGATGGTAAATGAATGATGAAACGCGCTGGAGAGAGAGTCACCTTTTAAGGGGCGAATGGAGCCGGAGCGTCAGAGAGTGCGGCCTTGCAGCCAGATCAAAGCCACCAGCCAGGCTGTAACACATGATGGAATTTAAAGTCCCTGGAAACCAGAAATATTTCTTTATTATTTAGCATTTTGAGTTCATCACATCACAGGACCCTATGTTAATAAGCCACCAGCCAAATTTGAACGATGATGAACGTCGCAAAGTATATAAATTTAGGTTTGACAGGTGTGGCAAAACGCATGAGAATCGATTATTTTTTAGAGTGTATTTTCTCCCGCGGAATGTGTGGGCGTGTCCGTCTGCAGCAGGGACATTTCTCTCCTCCGAGAGAGAGAGAGAGAGAGAGAGGAGAGAGAGAGAGAGAGAGAGAGGAGAGAGAGAGAGAGAGAGAGAGAGAGAGAAGCATAGCGCTCGGCACAGAGTGGGAGGCAGACAGACACTGAGGGAGCGCTGTCACTGGGGGCAAAGAACGGACAAAAGGAGAAGGGCAGATTGCACGCGTGTACAAAGGTTATATAGAGCTTATGATGTCATAAGCTCCTGCGTTTTAGCACCTCGCGCACTGCTGTCTTCAATGAGGAAGTACTTCGTAGAATCTTGTAGAAAAGTGTCGATTTTAAGGCTTTGGGTTGAAAGTAATGTATAATAATTTCTGAGGCACAAAATTACTAACATAAGACCCTAAATAACATAGTTAGAACGTTTTTGTGGATTTTGGTTTCCAGGGACTTTAACGTCTGCAGCTTAATGCTCTCTCTCTCTCTCTCTCTCTCTCTCTGTCTCTGTCTCTCTCTCTCTGTCTCTCTCTCTCCGTCTCTCTCTGTCTCTGCCTCTCTCTCTCTCTCTCCCTCTCTGTTTTATGGTTTTCCAAATGCAACTTCTGCCATTCTCAATTCATTTTAATTCACCCCTCCGTCAAATGTTGCCATCACTGCAACACACAGACGTTTGTTGAGGCGAGTCAGTGACACGGGGTATGGCAGTACAGTGACACAAACAACATCAGTGTAATGGCTTTATTAGTGCAGATTGATGTGGGACTGGCCCGGGCGTGTTTCATGTCACATCGATGCCTTAGTTAGCGTCTGCGACGGATGTTTCATTTTTGTGTTTTTTTTATTTGCATCTGTCTTTATAGCACGAGCCCTGTGAGCGGCCCTGTCATCCTGCAGGGGTGTCAAAACTCAATTTCATCCCGTGCCACATCAGCATTATGGTTGCCCTCAAAGGGCCAGTTGTAAATGCAACACAATATGTAAGGGTTAATGCACGACGAGGTGTACATTATCACTTTTTAAGGGACGACGCGAGAGGCGTGAACCGTCCGAGGCGAAGCGATAATGTACACCTCAAAGTGCATTAACCCGCTTATACCATGGTCACTTGCCAACAAAACAATAAGACCAGTCATTTATATTTCCATGTGTAATAAATAAAGCAATCTACCGTAAATTCCGGACTATAAGGCGCACCGGTCTATAAGACGCACCTTCAAAGGTGACTATTTTTTTCTTCTATAAGCCGCACTGGTCTATAAGCCGCGGGTGTTTTGATGTTTAATTACCATATGTAAGGCTTCGTGCACAGAGGGGATTGTCGGGAAAGAGATGGCTGTTTGGGGAAGCTCCCATTTATTAACATTTCAACAAAACAAGTTGCATATTTGCATAACGTATTCAAGTGTTACCATTTAGTGCAATAGTAGCTACAGAACATGTACTGTGCTGTGTAAATTTAGGGGTCCTTGGCATGAAAAAGGTTGAAAACCACTGATCTACATTATAGCCTACAGTAGTACCATAACAAAAAACAAAGCTTACAGCGCTTGACGAGGCAATATCAATGGCTAAATTAAATGTGTTTTTTTTAAAGTGCAAAATAAAGTGCCTGTAACACGACAGTAAGCGCTTAAGCCTAAAGTTGCAGTAACACGGCTGCTTAAAATATACGGTAATCAGCCTACCAGAAAAGTCATTAATCCTCGTCTTCATCTTTTAGGCTAAGGTGCAGTACACGGCTGTAACCAGAAAAGTCAAGTCATTAATCCTCATCTTCGTCTTCTTCCTGCGTACTAAAACCACCAAAGTCCTCATCTTCAGTGTCGGAAACGAACAGGCTCAGGGTGGCTTCGTCAGCCACTCTCCTCTCTCCTTCGTTGTCGCTCTCAAAACCAACGAACTCCTCTTCGTCACTGTCGGAATCGAACAGCCTCTGAAGGCCCTCAGCTGGCGGCGTCCTCCTCTTCATCACGCAGCAGTCCAGCCTTTCGGAACCCGTTGGTAATCGTGGATGTTTTGACACTCCTCCACGCTGTCAGGATCCACTGGCAAACTTGAGCCTTCAGTCGGATCTGAACGGCACCTCGGCCGTCTGCTCTCTGTGTCAACACCCTGATGCCAAGGTTACGTGCTGCTACTCGATTTCCTTCTTTCCTTCTTCTTCTCGCCGCCATCGTCGTAACACAGCCAGTTCTCCACTTTTGAAGCATGATGTTAGATTACAACGAGCTAGTTGTGTGGCTTAGCCTTCCAAAATGTTGCTGTTAGTTTTTTAGAATGTAATACATAGAATTGGGAATTCAATTTCATTCAGACTGTCTTTCAAGCTCAATCGCTGCCTTTTTCCCCCCGGAGCGAGGGAGGAGGGAGGGTGTTTTACCGTAGTGGCTGAGAGAGAGTAGTGGCACAGTGCTCCAATCAGGTCGCGAGGCACATTTTTTGCAACATCATCCAATCAGGGTCTCGCTCTCATAATGTCTGTCTTGCTCTCGTTCTGCCTCATACCAACATCCATAGATTTTGGAGGTTCCCGAGTGGCCGTTTGCTGGAAAAATCCATAGATAAGACGCACCGTTATTTAAGCCGCAGGGGGCAAAAAAGGCCAAAAAACGGGAAAAAAGCCGCGGCTTATAGTCCGGAATTTACGGTAAATGGCTAAATGTCTGTAAATCAGTCTTCCACGAAATAAAATAGTCCCTCCCACCTCCACCACCCACCCTCCGTTTTAAAGCCGACTCAAACGTTAACTTTATCACAGGAATGCAGGTTTAACGATGTTTTGCGTTCTACATTAAATGAAGACATTACCGTTTGGCTGCTTGCTTTATTTTGTATGATAGATACGTATTGGCCAAGTATATTAACATTTAAGAGCGAAGAGTTTCAGGAAGTGAAACAGTGCAGCGGGGGCTCGCACTGCGTGTGCTGTATGTGGTGAAATGCAGCTCTCTCTCTCTCTCTCTCTCTCTCTCTCTCTCTCTCTCTCTCTCTCTCTCTCTCTCTCTCTCTCTCTCTCTCTCTCTCTCTCTCTCTCTCTCTCTCTCTCTCTCTCTCTCTCTCTCTCTCTCTCTCTCTCTCTCTCTCTCTCTCTCTCTCTCTCTCTCTCTCTCTCTCTCTCTCTCTGGGCTCGCCCCCGCTCGTGCACGAGCCGAGGGAAATCTCCTCTTTGTCGCCGAGAAGAGCCTGGTGACGCGAGGTTAAAAATCTCCGAAACGAAAATCAAAATTGTTTTTGATAAACTGAGCACACAGGGGTGATTTAAATACTTACTTTGACCGAGTCAATTTTTTTCTCAACATCCAAAATTGTCATATTAACCCTTAACGGGGGTATAGAGCTCGAACAGCTCTCTTGATACCACTGTGAAACTATGGCGCATTGATATGAACGGTGAACAGACCATTTAGCTAGGTGTCCATTATCACTGTACAATATCACAAAATAATGGACACCTTGCAGCCAATCAGAATCGAGTATTCACCCAGACCATGGTATAAAAATGTATATAGCCTTGTTCTCATATTTCATAAGTGCTTCTGATTCGATTATTATTGTTTTTCAGTAATAACTTAATACTTACTAACTAGCTCTGAAAGCAAAGTTATAGGGAAAACAATGGCAAACAGACAACTAGTAGCTATAATTATAACTGTAATTCAATTTAAGAATAGCTATTTTTAGCCATATTGGGAGGACTTTTATTGCACAAATTGTCTTCTTTGCTAGCTCTCGCGGGCCACATAAAATGAGGTGCCAGGGCGGATTTAGCCCAGGGCCGGTTCCAGAACAAGATGACTAGGGATGCATCCTAGATAGGAAGGGGTGCACATGCACGGGCCGCCCGAAAAATTTGACGTGTTATTTTACCAAAAATAGTGCATTTTACCATCATTTCAAGTAGAATGATACCAGCCAAGCAAGAATATTTCAAGTGTTTCAAGTGCTTTACTGGACCATATAAATGAAGCCTGCGTTAGTTCATTCAAGACATGATGTCATAGGCTACGCCCCAGCTGTACCAGCTGACAGCCTCTGTTTGGTTCATCGTTTAACCATTCTCCAATCACAGTCATTCTCACATCAAGGCGGTCCGTTTAAATATGGCAGCCTCTCACTCACTGATCTGTTCCCCACCTTGCTGATCGTTTGCGGCTGCTGGCAACGCTTTGCCCCCTCCACCCCAGCCTCCACCTTTTAGATCAAATGCTACCATGTATTGTAGCTCTGGAGTCTGCATGGCTCAAAAAATGAACATGTTTCCATGTCTTGCTTTTAGGCTCCCTCTTTTACTTTGTATGGTTTAAATGTATCTGGAATATTTTATTCCCATGGGGGATTTTGCTTGCTCTCCCTGCTCGGCGTAGCATGCTGCTGAGCCGAGTTCAGGGAGAATTAAATTAATTAAATATTAAATTAAATATTAAATTAATTAGAAGAGCGGAGCCTTCAACGCCAAACATAATTGTATGCATTGTATTCATTTATGCAATAAATGGTTAATTCTATGACTTGAGTGTTCCTGAATGAATGATAATACAATTATCTCAACCTTAAAAGGTTACATATAGGTGCCAAAAAGCCATAAATTCACATCAAAGAACAAAGAAAAACAACAATTATAATTCAAGTTTAAACAGTAAAGTGTGCAGCTGCAGCATTTATATGTTAAATGTTACCACTCTTTTCAACTGAGCATGCAGACAATTAAAATAAGGGTGCAATGCGTGCTTTTGCACCCCTGTAAAAGCGGGCCTGATTTGGCCGCCGGGCCTTGAGTTTGACACACGTGTCATAAGGCCTTGCTGAGCTCTGCCCGTTTCCTCCTGACTTGGAGCAAAGTGCTGCGTCTCACTGCAGTAACCATCTCCTAATTAAAAAATCCTTAATGATAATACGTTAAGAGTCGTTAATCACCCAGTATCCCATAGATCTTCAAACAAATGAGCAGGTGGGGCGGGGGGGGGGGGGGGTAAGTGCCTTACCATCAGTAGGACTTTTGTGTAGGCTATTCACCTTATGTTCAGACGTGGGGGTGGGCAAAATTCTTCCGGCGGGTCGTGTTAACACTTCCGGCGGTCACGGCGCGAAATATGAAAGAACGTCATGAAGAAGAGAGTTGTTTTTGTAGCGGACAGCGCAGGGTGTAAAACAAAGAACCTAGCCTACTACTTTCAGCTCGGTACACAGCAAGCAAGCAGAGTATCCACTGTTAGCCAGGTCAGATAACGTTATCGTCGACAATGACGAGCACTTTCTTGTAAAACATACCTGGACTCCAACAAAGAAAGCTTCAGATAGTTTTCTCTCCTCCGAGCGCTCGAGCCACTTACGTCTTATAAGACCCGCAGACGTTAACGTAATTCCCTGGAATGCGAGACTTAACGAGCCAGTTACATGGCGTTGCATTCTTAGACATTGCCGTTTGCTTTTATTTGGTATGTTACATAATAAATGAATAATAAGGTGAATAGCCTACATTGGTATCCATAACGTTGCATTTTGAGAGGCAACTCATTCAACAATGATGCGTTTGTGGGGATTATTGACCTGGGACTCAGCTGTGAGGAAGCAGCAGAGGGGTCTATAAAAGTGCTTAGGCTGGGATCAGAGTTGCTTACGAGAGACAGGAGCCGTAGCTGTTTCCTTCTGAGCCTGAATGGGTGCTCTCCCAGCCAACAGAAATATGGCATTGATGAAGAACTGGTTTCTGAAGGTAGATATCTATCACGGATAAACCATGCCAAGTGCATCTAGTTTTAAGGTTTGAGCATGTCCGCTTATGACTGGCTCACACATCATCCCAGGCACTCCTGTGTTCCCTAATGGATTCTCTGTCCCTGTCGTCTGTCTCTCTGTCTCTTCCTCTCTCGTGTTCATTTAGCCACGCTAAACCACACCGCTCTCTGCTCTTCTTTCATTTCTCCTTTCCAGTTTTTTGTATCTCTCTTTTTTCCACCCCTCCCTCTCTGACTGTGACCGTCTCCCCATTCGATCTCTCTCTGCCTCCCCTTCCACCCCTACACCCCTCTTTTTCAATTTCTCCCCGCTTGATTCGGCAGTAGGTAATGCGTGCAGCTTAAGGTTGCTGGCCATAGGTGAGCAAGAGAGAGCCAGGGAACTTAATGAGGATAGCGACCTTGCTTTCTCGCCTGAGGTAGAGAGCAAGAGAGGGATGACTGAGGGACGGAGAGCAAGGGAAAGACATAGACAGGGGGAGGGTTTTAATTGATGAATTCAGTCAATGCACAAATGCACTCATTTCTAATAGCGCCGTGTGTAAATGTCAGCTGGGGTCACGTGCCACAATCAAAGTGTGTGCAGCAGAGCGAGCGAGGGAGGGCCGGAGTCAACAATAATGACCGTGTTCTTGAGAAAACTATGTATCAATGCTATTCAGGACAATTCAGTTAATTTTTTAGCTCATTTGGCTCCAAGGTTATTATAGCTGACTAAAAAAAGGAATGAAAAAAAACTGAAACGCGACTGAAATGAGAAAATAGGAGCGTAAAATACAAACAAAAACGAATGGAAATTCTAAAATGACGACATGTGAAGTTATTGAGGTTCAGAGGTTTTAGTTGTTGTTTTTGGCTTTTATTATTTTGATGGTCACCATCACTTCCCCCTGTGGATTGCAGTCACCTTGCTTTTTCAGCGACATCTCTTCTTTTTTTGTCATCTTTCCAACGTTCCCTCTCCCTCCACCTCCCACCTCCCACCTCCCACCCCAGACCTTGTCACTATTTCCTTTGTTTCACTCCCAAATCAATCTTTCTCATTTCGTCCAGAATTGATTCCGCCATCTCTTATCATTGACGCCAATCCTCCAATCCCCTAACCGCCCCACCCAGTCCTATCCTCTTTTTCTTCCCCTCTATCTGTCGCTATCTCTCGCCCCTCTCCGCGTTCCAATGCAACTCATTATGAACGGGCCTCTCTTTTGCTCTGTTCCATCCCTTGGTAACCTCCCCAGAGTTGCGGAACAATGTCTTGATTGGATGTGGATGGCATTGCTAAACAGACAATTCTGTGCTGCAGAATTGGTGCCATGCATAAGATATGATGTTGGCAGCCAGCAGTGCATTACTGAACACAGTGCTATGATATAGAGGACATGGAGGCTTGAGATGTATTACCAAACACTCATCCAGGTTGGTTGTGTGCAGTATACACATGTATTACCACTAGGGGTGTCACGATACACTCAGTTCGCGATACGATACACGATACTGGGTTCACGATAACGATACGATACGATATTTTAACAATCTTTTTTTGCGATCGATTTGTAAGTCTCCTCCATGCTAATTTGTGTAATTTCACCATTTTCATCCTCCGTGTCTGTAACGTCCCTCGTCTGTTCAAACAAAGCAATGAAAAGGAGAGCGAGCATGCAATCGGATGCAGATCAGTGCCACCATGTTCAGCTTTTTTTTCTCACGATATGAGATTTCATCTCAACGATACATATTGTCACGTTTTGATATCGCGATATATTGTGGGACGATATATTGTGACATCCCTAATTACCACTCATCCAGGTTGGTTGTGTGCAGTATACAGATGCACTGCAATCTGTTCTCTCCAAAGTATTGTGGTTTGTTGTCACCAAATCATTCTTGAGTCACCTCCTTGGTAAAAGTAAACATTTGAATGTCCTAGAACGCCCCTTTGCAAGTTACGCTCCCATGATGAACCTCTGTAAACCACACAAATAGGGCAGAGATATGATAACACTGAACACTCAACAGTGGTTTATAGAAAGGTTTCTCAGTGGCAAGAGCTGTTTTTGCGGCTAACGTCAGAGACAATATAAACACAGTGCGCTCTATCCGTTTTGAATGGGAAAATCCAAAATGCTAAAGACTCTGACAATGTAAGATGTGTCATCAGCGAAAGTGGCCAATGGATACAGCTTTGTGTGCATATCACAAAGAAAATCCAAGATGGTGCCCAAAGTGACTTTCCTTAAAGGCTTAAAGGGTGATGTACATGTAGGCTACTGAAGCCCAGTGAAAAAGGCAAGAGGCAAGAGAGGAGGGAGCTAATATTATGCAGCCTCATTTGGTCGGACTACAGCATATCGACCACCCGATCAGAAGGTGTCAGCCCGATAGCATAGGCCCTATAGCATAGGCGCCAGGACTGATCCCCGAGGAAGACTGATGTTAAGAGTGCATGCGGTCTGGACAGAGATCCCTCCATGACACCTGGTGAGAGTGGTTACCAGGAGTGTGTAGATTCAGTGAGTCGTAATTCAGATAGGATGGAGAGAAAGATTTGGTGGTCAGCTGCCTGTATCAAAATCAGCAGACAAGTCAAGGAGGCCAAGGACAGAGGAGAGGGATTAACTGAAGCCCTGGCAGTGTGCAGCCTCTGTGATCGCAAGGAGTGCTGTCTCAGTAGAGTGAAGAGGGCCCAGGAGGTAGTTCTGGGAGAGATAGAGAAGGTTGGCTGGAAATCGCACGCTCAAGGGTTCTGGATAGAAATGAGAGAAGAGATACAGGTCTGTAGTTCTGAAGCGGCAGGGCCATGGGTGGCGACGGTGCAGCCCAGAAGCTGTCAGGGGTGCTGGTTTACTGCTCTCTCGCACATTAAGCACTACACGCAGGGCTCTATTCTCCCCCTGGCCTTAGGCGCTAAAATGGCCTTAAACACACAAAAAACATGCTTTACGCCTACCGCTGACTCGGGAGAATACCGTCATGTTTTTACGCCCCAAAATGTGCTTTACGCTGAAGAGGCGTGGCGCAGTGCCAGAATAGGCCAGAATGGGCGTTTCGGCCTTAAATACCAGATTTTGGTGGTTAAAGGTCAAGGTCACTGTGACCCACGAATGCCATTCCCAAGTTCGTTAAAGTGATATCTCAAGAACGGCTTGATGGAATTTCTTCCAATTTGGCTCAAACGTCGACTTGGGTGCAAGGATGAACAGATTACATTTTGATGATCAAAGGTCAAGGTCACTGTGACCTCTCCAACGCCATTTTCAAGCTTGTTAACGCGATATATCAGGAATGCCTTGATGGAATTTCATCAAATTTGCCTCATACATTAACTTGGCCTCAAGGATGAACTGATTACATTTTGGTGATCAAAGTTCAAGGTCACTGTGACCTCACGAACGCCATTCTCAAGTTCGTTAACGCGATATCTCAAGAATGGCTTGATGGAATTTCTTCTGATTTGGCTCAAACATCGACTTGCACTCAAGGATAAACTGATTAGACTTTGATGGTTAAAGGTCAAAGTTCAAGGTCACTGTGACCTCACACACCCAATTTCCAAGCTCTGTAACGCAACATCTCAGGAAAATTTCTTCCAATTTGCCTCAAATGGCGATTTGGACTGAATAATTAACTAATGGCGGAGGCATAAATCCACGGTGCGGTCATTCTAGTTTTTTGTGTTTGCCAGTAGGTGGCACTATGCTGAATTGCACCAAATTCAGCACTGCACTCCATCAGGTCCCCCTATGCGCACTCCCCAAGTAGGGTTGGGCGATATATCGAATATACTCGATGTATCTCAGCATGTGCCATGTGAAATGTAGTAAATGACTATATCGTGAACATTCGAGTATAATTGTCACGCATTGTTTATAACTTAAGCCACCGGCATGACTCGCTTCACTTTTCCTCTTGTCAGCTCTCCCTCTCACACTCAGACAAACAGGAAGGGAGGGGGAATCACATACATACATCAAACGCGTCAAACCGCGCCAGACAAACTCGCCCGCGCTACGTGACGTCACAGACACTCGCCCGCTGCCTTGACACTCACCGTCAAGGCAGCGTTGTTGAACAAACAACGGTTATCTGCAAAACATGCACCAAACCCGTCGGCTCCATAATAAAGTCAACCCCAGTCAGTCAAGTCAACACAGCGAGGTGCATGTGTGTGTGTGCGCGCGCGTCTCAAAACGAAGTAATTTATCATCACTACACCATTTAAAGAAGCAGATTGATAATGAATTTTAATAATGTTTTTCTGCTAATTGTGTCTCAGCGTTTCTGAACTCAAGGTTAGGTCTGACCAATATTGTGACTAGATGAGACCTAGATCTCGTTTTAGATTTTGTTATGG
>NC_139640.1:10991903-11041903 GCF_964638095.1 Poromitra crassiceps | reverse complement strand
GCGTGAGATGAGCATAACCTATGGGGGTGATGTTATGCGCTGACAAACACGCCCACCTTAGTTTGCAGTGGAAGCTCTTCAAGCTAGCTGAAGCTAGGTCTGACTGCTAGCAAGCTAGCTAACAGGCTACGGGCTACATCCAGGCCATCCACCTCTGTTCTCCTTGCTCCGGTCGGGACCGTGAGGAGGTGAAGGGTCGTCGTCGTACGTTGAGGTAGGCTAAATTAACACGAAACTCAAACTACAATAAAAGTGTAACCAAAGATGTATCTGTTATTGACATTATCGCTATTATAACGTACTAAGCATATAGTGGGGAATTGCAGAATTATGGCCAGATATTAGCTACTGTGAAACAAGTAGTGTTGATCAATGTATAGCCACCCCATTATGTAACTTTTTCATGTCATTCCCTGAAGCATTTTATTTTACTCCTACAGCAGAGTTGATCTTGAGTGAGTGTGGCACTGTGGCGTGCTGCATGGTCTTGGGGATCAGAGAGATAGTCAGAGAAGGAAACCTCTCTTTGCATTTTATTTTGGTTGGTGTTTTAATAAAAGTACTTGTGATATCTCACATGTGGCTTTGATTTACCATTGAACATTTAGCCCAATTTGTAGAAAATGCAGATGTGAACAGGTCTAGGTATGCTAATGACAATTATGGAATATCACCCAAGGAAATACCACGGTTTAATGCCAACAGATAAACCATACAGATTTTTTGTAATTGTAAACACAAATAAGGGAGCAGAGACATGGTTTTAAAGTATAACACAATGTAGGCTACAACTTTTATTCAAAGACAGTCTGGACAGGATTGAAAAATATAGTTCACTTGCATTCACCTCAGACAAGACGGGACACTACGTTAAAGTCTGGAATTTACCTAGATTTGCTAGAAAAAATGACATTTCAGCTTGTCACCTGATGTCACTATTAATGGACAGTACAGTAGTATGGATTTTGAAAGTTTTGATGAATCAATCCAAGTCAGAAACACAACATCATATGCTGTGAGCCTTTGAGAATTCAAAAACCTTACTTCCAGCAATTAACTAGCCTGCACTAACTACTGCACAGTAACGTGTAAAAATATTGAATGCAACAGTCTCGTTCTGGAGGGAACCCCTCAGCTGAATTCACGTTGGAATTATGATATCAAGCCTTGATACATTTTATTTTACTGCTTAAGGTGCGTTCACACCGAGATATTTATTTTTCGCTCGGTCGCTCTGTTTAAATCGCTCATCAACAGGCACAGGAATTGACGGACATGTGGGGGCTGTAACGTTACGCAATGTCATGATATTTGTCCACTACGAGCCACCGTCATTGTTTACAAGCTAAAGCCTATCAGCGTGCTCCTAATGCGAGCTCCATACCGGTAGGACAGACTTCACTTCATGTCAGCTGTCAGCCTGTCAATGCGGTTTGTTGCCACACAATAAACCAGCGGTTTGTTCCAAGCCAGTGTGATCCTTGACTCGCTCTCACACGGCAGCCAATCAGCGTTGAGCGGCGAGCGACTGATGCCAGCGTATTTTCGCTCGAGTTGGGATATTTCATCTCGGGCGACGAGCGAATTTTCTCCCTATCGCTCTGTCTCTGCCGCTCAGACGCCCAGCGATTTTTCTCCCAGGCGAATATACGCTCAATCGCTCGTTTGCATTGACTTTGTATGTAAACTCGACGGCAGCGAAAAACTTTAATAGGTCGGTGTGAACGCAGCTTTAGCAGTGTGGATCTTAACGTCTAGGTCTAGTTACAGCTAGGTCACATTCTGGAATATGATATCAAGCAGTTAACTAGTCTCAGTCTCAATCAGTCAGTTTCTGAAGTGCAAAAAGTGTTAACGTTAATCGCAGAATGCCTGTTATAGTAATACTATAATAAAAATATATAATACTACATTAACGGTATAGCCTCCAAACATTTAGCTAGCTAAATAGGTTACATCTGGAACCACGCTGAAATGTGAGTGCATTAACCTTAATATTTATATTAGATCAAACACACCTTAACGTTATGAGTGCGGCCGTTTTTGATTAACATTAAGTCCATGATCAAGTCTAGCATTTCGGTATATTCAGTGTGTGTGAAAAGGATAATGTTATGCTAGCATTATTAGCACAGATGGCTATGTAAAACGCTATTTACAGTCCATGGTAAAACGTTAGCAGTGACCACCGACAACTTCATTCACTCACCGGAAAAAGTGGAAACCACCTTTCTTTGATACTGTCCAATATTGACAAAAAGACCGTAACACCACAAACGCGACCGCCAGGTCAGACAATTTGCCTAACGTTAGCATAGCCACAGTACACAGCAAACAGGCTGGGCTGTGGCCACAGCAGAGCAGCGCCCGTCACTCAACCGGGACATGCCCTTAAAGGAACACTCCGCCCATTTTCAACCAGCTTTGTATCATTAGAACATCAGTAGTATATCAGAAAACTGTAAACGGTTTTGAAGTCTGTCATTTAATTTGACAGTTATTGAGTGTTAAAGTGTGGACCAGTGACATCACTGGTCCACACTAACTCAAATTAATAACTCATTAACTCAAATCAACTCTCAATAACTGCCAAACTATTCATCATTCATCTAGTTTGACAGTTATTGAGAGTTGATTTGAGTTAATGAGTTATTCATTTGAGTTAGTGTGGACCAGTGATGTCACTGGTCCACACTTTATCACTCAATAACTGTCAAATTATATGACAGACTTCAAAACCGTTTACAGTTTTCTGATATACTACTGATGTTCTAATGATACAAAGCTGGTTGAAAATGGGCAGAGTGTTCCTTTAATTATGCATAACTTTAAACCCTTATCAAATGTAAATGGGTGAGTTATAAAATATATGTTCCCCCCACAGTTGTTATGAAAAGGTGAAATTAGCTATATAGACCAAAACCGTGTTTCGGGCCAGGCTGTAAAGATGTTTAATTACTGTTATAAAGTGGGGCATTTTAACAGGAACAACCAGACTCCTGAGTCCTGCCTCAAGTGGCCATTTGAGGAATTACAGCTTAAACAAAGACTTCTGCGACCTCAGGGGAAAGTGGGTGGGGTTGGGGCTTGGGCACGACTCTGGCACATTTGTTTTAGCTCTTGGATCGGTCCCCAGTCAAATCGGTAATCGAATCGAGGACTGTCGTCACCATCTCTGTGTGATTATCACACACACATATTTAATTAATGTAGCTATTGATTGAGTAGCCAATGCCCAGCTTCGCTCCAAGTTGGGACGAAGGAATCAGTTTTCTCCATCCCCTCTGCCATGCTCCTGCTTAATCCTCTAACACACCCCTTGTTTTGGCCATTAATTAAACACGTCCTGTTCCCTTTTCTTGCACCGGGGACTATTTGTCGATGCGCTCTGAATCGACTACGTAAGTGCTGACGTGGAATCTGTCCCCGGCTCTACGAGAGAGAGAGTGCCAATCAATGAACCGTCAGCCAGCTTCTCTTGTCTGTCTCGCTAGCTCTCCATCTCAATCACTCCTCTGATATCCATCTTGCTCTCAACCTCCCCAGCCTTTCCCTCCGTCTCTTTTGACCTGTGCAATACCTCTCTGTTCAATATGCACCCATCACTTCCTCTGTCTTTAGAAGGGGTGCGGTGATGCGAACATTTTGACCGATGCCGATAACTGATATTGCTGTTATGGCTGATAACCGATATTTAGCGACGTCGATATGATCTGTATAAAAACTGTTTCTATGATAATCAAATTTTGTACATACTGAAAAACACATGTAACACATGAATTTGAAAAAGTATTTCTTTAATTACAAAACATTTGGAAAAGCCATTAAATCATGGATTTTAACGCATTGTTTCCTCTCAATATGAAAATTTGGGTCGATACCGAAAGTTGCCACATGTCTTCCTCATTATAGTTTCTCAGTGGATGTGTCATTACATTATTAATATCTTACCCGAATAAGCTCAAATGGTGTTACAGGATTATCAGTCCGACTTTGAGGCACTTTCTCCAGGACAAGCAGCCTCGCGTAGCCGCAACCCTTCAGGAGCACACGGGCACACGGAGTGGCTCCTCCAGCAGCAGTTAGAGGGAGCGTTTCGGGGGAGCACAGCCTCTCACTAACGCTAACATTACTCTCGTCAGAAACCACTTCGATCTGCATCGTTCAAATGAGTTTGCAGCATAGCGATAATTCAAAAACATTTTATTGATCCATTTACGTCAGACGAAGCCAGAAATAAACCAAATGAACGGCGCTGTTTGGTTCTGCCCGTGTCTATTTTCCGGGTAATACTCCTGTACTGTATGGGGGGCTTGTAGGGGTGGAGCTTCGAGGTTTGAGCGACATTTCGAGGGCGAATGGAGTTACGAGACTTACTCACAAGATAATTGTAATGCTTTTCCACTGGTTAAATTTGGTCAAACCCACAGACAGATGTGAAGGGTGACCAATGGCATTGATTTATGACAAACAAATTAAAAAGTGTAAAAAATGGACAGTCAGACCCGACAGCGACGGAGGCGGAAGGTGTCATATTTTTTTGACAGAGTGGTCATGACAGGGCAGCAGCTGTTGTTATAAAGTAGTTCACTGACATTTCTGAAGCAAGCAGATTTGCAACTCAGCATGACTCTCATTATCATGGATTTGCAAACTTGCATCACCTTTAGGATAATCTATTCTGGCATGGGGACTGTGGCTGTGTGCCACCTGGAACAGTCCTCCTCCTCCTCTGCAAACCATGGCTTTTATTGACAGGATCATTAGCTCGGGGAGTCGGTATTTGCTCCTTGGTTCTCTATGACAAATTAATCTGATAAATAAACAGGGGAAATCAAACATATGGCACAGTTGTCAGTCGTAGCCGTCTGCTGTGCATGTATTTTCATATTCATATGATATTTATGTATTTATTCGTCCGACTGTGGTCCACATGAAAGTCCTCATTTGCATTTCCTTGTCTTAGGAAAACAGCTGAAGATGTGCAGAGGATCATCACACACACACACACACACACACACCCACACCCACACACACACACACACACACACACACACACACAGTGGAAGGGGGGGGGGGGGGATAGAGGGTGAGACCTGATTAAGTCATTACAGTAATTATGCACTTTTCCCCAAACTGCACTACTGAACATTTATCTCTACAACGTTGACAAATAGCAATACAATGTTGAAAGATGTTAACACAACTGAATGTCAAGTACAATTTATTTCCCCTTGTTATTTAATTATTATTATTTCAACACTTTCAAATGACCACTGGATTTGCAGCCGGATTGCTTCTGAAATGTGCAGCTCTTTGATCTATAGGCTACTTCATACGGCAGGTATACTCAACTTGTTTTGCCCGGGGGCCACTTTCGTGAAATGATAGAAGGCGAGGGGCCAGTTAATAAACAGTGACCTGAAAATAGTGAACAGTGCTGATAGATTCAAGTCCAGCCTAAAGACATGGCTCAAAAGGGACTATAATTAGCCTAGATATTCAGTTAAAGGCACTTTTACATGTTTTTATGTGTCTATGTTATGTCTATGTGATGTATGTGATGTGTTGTGATGTCATGTGTCTTTACGATGTCTGTACGATGCATGTCTGAACACTTCGTTCCCCCACCCCCCTACAAGGACCACAATGGAAATAAGCTCTGAGCTTTTTTGTGTCTATCCTTGGCAGTATGCCAGACTGTGCTTCTGTCACGTTATTTATATATTGTCGAATAAAGTCATTCATTCATTCATTCATTCATTCATTCAACAAACAATACATTTTTCTGTAGTGGATTGTAGGTTTTTGGGGTGTCAGCCGGAGTTTAGTCTGACAATGTTGTGCACACCGGATAGTTAGTTAGGTTAAGTTAGTGAGGTTAAGTACATACATAAGTGCCTGGGTAGCGAGCAGACGGCGGTATTTGACAGTTTAGCAGCTAAATCATAGATTATTGAAAGATATTCCATATTCCAGACTGAAATGCTATAACAGAAGTAGAGTATTGCCCAGAATGACATGAACATTTGGACACTTATTCAGCGGGTATCTTGCATGTTGCATTCAGGTGCACTGTAAAAAATAAGAATAATAATAATAATTTGCAATTCCATCGCGGGCCACACAGGGGGCGCCCGCGGGCCGCAAGTTGAGTATCACTGTCATACGGTATGTGAGCTAAACTCGCAGACGGAAAACCCTACCGTGCCTAACAAAGCACATAGAGATACTGTAGGTCAGGAAAAAGCTTTGAGTTGTTATTGTTGTTGAGGAGAAGGGGGTTTAGATTTGTCTTGAAGTTACATTCAATCTGCAGTTGATTTATGGTGGGTTTCTGGTTTCTGGGCCAAACTCCTGGTGGAGAAACAACTGTAGAGAGAGCTGATCAATGTAAACTGCTGTGTGAATGGACACTGTGACCTTTGGAAGATTCCACTCTGGGAAAGTGGAGACTGTTCACTGTTCTTGCTCTCTGTCCTCTTGTGCTACTTTCAGAAAAGCCCTGTTACAAACAGTGTTGGGCAACTTAGTTACTATCATTGAATTACTTGTCCCAGTAACTAGTAATGTAAGGGATTACAATTTCCAAAAAGTAGTTGTATTACAGTTACTAATCCCAGTAACGTGATATTACTGCATTACTCTCTCCAGCGCTAATATACATGTGCTAAAACGAGCTGTGGAGTTATAATCGACAAAATAAATAGAAAGTATGCAGTTTGTCTGATTGTTGTCTCCTCCTGTAAGGTTAATTATTGTTCCAATAAAGTGGATTCAGTTCTAAAAGGAGCTGGCCAAACAGGTTGTACGTCACTTTATGGAAGCTAAAGTAATATTGTAAAGTAATTAGTAACATAACTACAATTAATTTGGATACCTAGTAGTAATTTCTTTACTTTTTAAATGAACAAACAGTAATCAGTAAGTCATTACACTCCCTAAGTAACTTGCCCAACACTGGTCACGACTCACAGTGGGAGACGTCCACGGCAAAGTCTTCTTCCTGAAGATTTGTTGTGAATGTGACTTGTCCCTGACTTCTTTGTGGCTTTGTCTTTGGAGCGACACGGCACGACGGAGCCTTTTCAAATGGCTGGTTAGAAGTTGACTCCGTAGCCAAAAGAGGATGTGTGCTAAGCTCCACTGGTGAAATGTGGCCCTGGCAGAAGGCGGCGGTGAATGATGGCCCTCATGTTCAGTCCCGAGCACTTAACGCTTGCTGTGAAAAGCTCCTCACAGAGAAGGCAGGCAGTGAAAGAGCTGCCTTGAGAAACGCACTCTCAAGGTTGTGTGTAGTTACATATTTCATTTGAAGGCTTTGAGCTCATCACAGTGGCAGGGTGATTGCAGCATGAAAAAGTGAAATGCTTTATACAGTATGTGTTCCCGGGGTATGATCGAATGAATCGCTCCATCACAACATAATAGAGGAGAGAGTAAGTACTGTACATATCTAGTGCTGTTGAAAATGTTGCTTGAATTTGTCACTATCTCAAATATGATATCTCAGAATTAAATCATGTTTCACACTTTCCCGAGCTGTATCAAAGCATCCTCTAGTGCGATTCCCAACAACTATATGAGCATCTGGGTCGAGAGATGTGTATTCAGCACTATGGGGTCCTACAGACATCTCTAAAGATGGCTATTTGTTAATTCCTGCCTCTCCCAGGCCCTGTTTCTGGAAAATGGTTTGAACGGCTAACTAATGCCCTGCAGGGACAACCTGCACCTGTAACCCCAGACGGCAGCAGGTGTCAGATGCTGAGCCTCCTTAAGGAGGCCAGAAGTACCCGTTTCCACACACATTTAAGAGTGACTGAGAGCCCAGCAGGATCATTCTCTCTTCAGGCAGCACTTCTGGGTGGCTGCTTCCAAAAGCTTAGCTATGAAATGCACTGCTGGTCTTCCATCCATGTGGGATACATAGACCCATTGAAATCCCATAATTACCAAATAATTCAAAGGGCCTTAAATCCTTCTATACAATGTGCCATTTCCAAGCGTTTGTAGTTCAGACCGTGGCTATTCTTAGCTACACTTCTCACAGCATGCATCATTTCTTCATAAGCACAGTTTACGTGTCATCTACCTGTTTGATTGATTCATCTCCAGACAGATGTTTACATCTGTTATTCAAATGCTGCTGAGAAACCGGATTGATGCATAAGTGACCAGGCCACCACACCTCAAACAAAAGGCAATTTACTATTATTAAGCTGATTGTCTCAAGAGCAGCATGGCAAATTCCTGAGAGATGCGGTGGAAGCTTTAACTTGGGGGAAGCTTTAACGGCAGAGCAAGTCAGTTGTGAAACATGCGATCAGTTCATCCGCTCAATGGCAGACTCTGACATCCAAGGCCAAAGCGCCTGTCCTGAGATTTGGCTGCGGGTCCACAGCGATAGATAGCACAGGTGTGATAGCACAGGTGTGATAGCACAGGTAACACATGCTGTGACACACCTGTGCAGGATATTTCAGCTCGCTAATGAACTGAAGTGAACTGCAGTGCCATTGTGTATTCTCCAGTGTTGGGCAAATTACTTTCAAAATGTAATATACTACATATTACTAGTTACTTTCATTTGAAAGTAATAAGTTACTTTACAATATTACTGTCTGTGTAGAGTATCTTGTTACTTATTACACTACTTTCGCATTAGCTTCACCAAAATAACAGCAGTACTTAGCAGAATGACATCGCCACCGCGGAACATCCCGAAAAATAATTTCAACCATCTTGTAAACCGCGTGTCAGTGTAAACCGTCCAAGCCGCCGTCCTGAGCCGCTTCTGGGACACTTCTGATATGCACCATTGCGTGCCTGGTGGGATCACACGCGTTGACTAAAATGCCCGTGAGCAGCTCCGACGACCGCGTCGGAGCCGGAACGTGTACGTGACGTGCCAGGTGGGATCGAGCCGTTAGTGTCATCTATAGTGGTTATTTGCATAAAAATACACAATTTGATTAGATAATGATTGTATCTTTATTTAAATATGTGCTTTGATAAAAACAATAAAAAAAAAACAATTTGTAACTTGTGTTACTTGACAAAGTAACTGGTATAATATTACTGAAATCCTATTGGTAATAAGTTATTTTACTGAGTTACTGCTAACATTTAGCCTACTTTTGAATGCTAAAATAAAGGTGATAATGTACAATTTGATTAAAAAAAAATGAACCTTTCAAAGTACAACACAAACTGTCTATTTTGCTGCAACTCGACAGTGCTGCTTAATCCAGAACCTTACTTCCTGGAATTCTTGAGAGTAAAAAACTGGTCCGTTGGAGTGAATGGAGATGTTCTCACGTCATCATCTGTTCTCACGTAAACTTCACACCCTGTTGTCCATACCTGCTCTGCGCTATGACACTGGCTACATGCTGTGCCCTGTGGAGACAGATACGCTATGACACTGGCTACATGCTGTGCCCTGTGGAGACAGATACGCTATGACACTGGCTACATGCTGTGCCCTGTGGAGACAGATACGCTATGACACTGGCTACATGCTGTGCCCTGTGGAGACAGATACGCTATGACACTGGCTACATGCTGTGCCCTGTGGAGACAGATACGCTATGACACTGGCTACATGCTGTGCCCTGTGGAGACAGATACGCTATGACACTGGCTACATGCTGTGCCCTGTGGAGACAGATACGCTATGACACTGGCTACATGCTGTGCCCTGTGGAGACAGATACGCTATGACACTGGCTACATGCTGTGCCCTGTGGAGACAGATACACTATGACACTGGCTACATGCTGTGCCCTGTGGAGACAGATACACTATGACACTGGCTACATGCTGTGCCCTGTGGAGACAGATACGAGCTATGACACTGGCTACATGCTGTGCCCTGTGGAGACAGATACACTATGACACTGGCTACATACTGTGCCCTGTGGAGACAGATACGCTATGACACTGGCTACATGCTGTGCCCTGTGGAGACAGATACGAGCTATGACACTGGCTACATGCTGTGCCCTGTGGAGACAGATACACTATGACACTGGCTACATGCTGTGCCCTGTGGAGACAGATACGAGCTATGACACTGGCTACATGCTGTGCCCTGTGGAGACAGATACGCTATGACACTGGCTACATGCTGTGCCCTGTGGCGACAGATACGAGCTATGACACTCGCTACATGCTGTGCCCTGTGGAGACAGATACGCTATGACACTGGCTACATGCTGTGCCCTGTGGCGACAGATACGAGCTATGACACTGGCTACATGCTGTGCCCTGTGGAGACAGATACGCTATGACACTGGCTACATGCTGTGCCCTGTGGCGACAGATACGAGCTATGACACTCGCTACATGCTGTGCCCTGTGGAGACAGATACGCTATGACACTCGCTACATGCTGTGCCCTGTGGAGACAGATACGCTATGACACTGGCTACATGCTGTGCCCTGTGGAGACAGATACGCTATGACACTGGCTACATGCTGTGCCCTGTGGCGACAGATACGCTATGACACTGGCTACATGCTGTGCCCTGTGGAGACAGATACGCTATGACACTGGCTACATGCTGTGCCCTGTGGAGACAGATACGCTATGACACTGGCTACATGCTGTGCCCTGTGGCGACAGATACGAGCTATGACACTGGCTACATGCTGTGCCCTGTGGAGACAGATACGCTATGACACTGGCTACATGCTGTGCCCTGTGGAGACAGATACGCTATGACACTGGCTACATGCTGTGCCCTGTGGAGACAGATACGCTATGACACTGGCTACATGCTGTGCCCTGTGGAGACAGATACGATATGACACTGGCTACATGCTGTGCCCTGTGGAGACAGATACGCTATGACACTGGCTACATGCTGTGCCCTGTGGAGACAGATACGCTATGACACTGGCTACATGCTGTGCCCTGTGGAGACAGATACGCTATGACACTCGCTACATGCTGTGCCCTGTGGAGACAGATACGAGCTATGACACTGGCTACATGCTGTGCCCTGTGGAGACAGATACGCTATGACACTGGCTACATGCTGTGCCCTGTGGAGACAGATACGCTATGACACTCGCTACATGCTGTGCCCTGTGGAGACAGATACGCTATGACACTGGCTACATGCTGTGCCCTGTGGAGACAGATACGAGCTATGACACTCGCTACATGCTGTGCCCTGTGGAGACAGATACGCTATGACACTCGCTACATGCTGTGCCCTGTGGGGACAGATACGAGCTATGACACTGGCTACATGCTGTGCCCTGTGGAGACAGATACGCTATGACACTGGCTACATGCTGTGCCCTGTAGAGACAGATACGCTATGACACTGGCTACATGCTGTGCCCTGTGGGGACAGATACGAGCTATGACACTGGCTACATGCTGTGCCCTGTGGGGACAGATACGAGCTATGACACTGGCTACATGCTGTGCCCTGTAGAGACAGATACGCTATGACACTCGCTACATGCTGTGCCCTGTGGAGACAGATACGCTATGACACTGGCTACATGCTGTGCCCTGTGGAGACAGATACGCTATGACACTCGCTACATGCTGTGCCCTGTGGAGACAGATACGCTATGACACTCGCTACATGCTGTGACCTGTGGAGACAGATACGAGCTATGACACTGGCTACATGCTGTGCCCTGTGGAGACAGATACGAGAGGCAGAAGCTTCTGGAGTCTCCACAAAATGTCTCTGTATGCAGTGAGGAAGTACGGTTTGACAACACGGGATAGCTAACCATGAGTTTGGTGTGTTTTTGAGTCAGTAAAATGTGCGGTTCAATTTGCAATGCTTGAAAATATTGGAGCAAATTAGGCTTGTAATTGGACTTCAGAGAGATTCAAAAGCTTCCAAAAAGCTTTTCCCCATCAACAAGTTCTTCTGTGAAAGAAAATGCATGAATAATATATCCAAAATAATATCGGTCAAATCAATTCTAGATTGTATCTTATAATAATTCCCTTTAGCTTTCAACTCTGGCTGTGGATTATTTCTGATTGTATTCATGAGCCAGATTCCCAGAGTTGGCATGAGTTTTAGTAGCCTACATAACCCTGTCATTTCTTAGGTTGAATACAAATGGAGGAAGGCATGCGTCTCAGGCTATAAGTCCCTCGACTACTTCTACCCATTCTGGATAATCCACTGGATAATACATTGGAATTGAAGAGGGTGTTATAAGGCGTTACGGCCTGAAGAGGGTGTTATAAGGCGTTACGGCCTGAAAGAGAATGTGTCTGTGAATGAATCTGTTTTCAACTAAAAGGAAAGGCCGAATAAAAGTGGGAAATTGTCGCATTATTTGAATGATAAAGGCCCGGTAGCTCAATGCTATGTGATTTCTTGATGTTCTGCTCTGCTGAATGCGCCTTTTCTTTCATCAGCGAGCTTCATTTCACCTCCTGAAAGGGAAGCACTTTCCATTCACAGAATAATGCACATTTAGCTACAATGCCTTTTGTTACACTAGTAGACTGCATCTCTCTGTCAGCAGAGATGTGGCTACTATGGACGTGTGTGTGTGTGTGTGTGTGTGTGTGTGTGTGTGTGTGTGTGTGTGTGTGTGTGTGTGTGTGTGTGTGTGTGTGTGTGTGTGTGTGTGTGTGTGTGTGTGTGTGTGTGTGTGTGTGTGTGTGTTCTGTATAGGATAATTTATTTCTCAGACCAGTTTGAGACTCTGGTGATGAAGTTGTTGGGGATGTATGAGACTGAATGAAAACAGTGTCATCGCTGCCAGCCAGTGTTGTCAACTATCGGATGACAAAAATAGATTTTCAACAAAGTGTCGCTTTCCTATTTAGTGCATCTCCACAGATGATGTTACATAAACCATGATCCCCTTTCAACCCTTTTCTCTGTTTGTTTGTTGTTGTTTTATTTGTCGCAGGTATATGACATGCACAGACATGCACAGACATGCACAGACAGACATGCACAGATATGCACAGACATGCACAGACATGCACAGACATGCACAGGCAGGCGCTGTTGCCAATTAACTTTTAGCGACATTTAGCGACCCTTCAGGGCCCCCTGGCAATTTTCTTTCTCAAAAGCAACTAGCCACAAATCGGGAGACTTCCTCTTTCTAACCATAGGGAACCATGTTAATGTGTTGACTTGAATCCCAAAGCATTTGGCAATACATTGGGCTGGGTCAGTTTCCTCTACATCTTTGTTGAATCCAGAGTGGTGTGATGATGATGATCAGAGGACTTCCCACACAGCGCACAGCCCCCCTCCCTCCGTTGAGAGCAGTAACTGATAGGATACAGTGTATTGTTGTGCAAATTAGCGCATGCGGCGGCGGCGGCACCTGGCGACTTCTAGCGACTCTTTGAGCGGCCAAAAGCTACTTTGCTTGAGAGAAGAGGTGCCAACACTGCGGGCAGCTTTACAGTACATTGCTATTAGCTAAAAAAGCAAAACAAAAGATGGAGAGTGAGAGTATGAGACAATTACCTTCAGCTGCTGGAAGTATTCCCATTACTTTGAATTGATCTCCGTCAGCGATGCAAAGAACATTATCGTCCATTGTAAACCCTGTGGGCAGCAAGCACTTTCCACAGCCGAAAGCAATGATCAAAGCATCTAATATCATGCGACACAGCAGTGGGAATCTCAGGGAAAAGCAAGGTGCCTCGACGGCCAACATAATGGAAGGTAATGTAACGAGTAACGTAACAAATTACTGTTCCTGTTGAGTATTAATTAGTGAGGGCGTGCGGCTCAATTTTGAACTAAAGCGTGCTCCACTGCATCACGATACGAGAAACCACTGCGGCGCGGTCATCCGCATCTCCCCATTTCTTGGAGTGTTTACCAAATGTGGTGTCCGCATTTGCATCTTTCATTTTTTTGGCATTGCATCTTTTCTGCCTTGCTCAAGGCCAACAGATCCTTACTGGTGATAGGTGCTTCATGTGCTTGCGGGACCAAATTGTCCTTCTGCCATTGGGCAATAATGGCATTGTTCGCTTCTTTTACTTTCTGGCATTTACCGGTCTTTGTGACTTCATCACTCAGAGCCTCTGCTCTTTTCAGCATGTCTTCAAACGTTATGCTTCTCATTTCTGCTTCGCCTTATTTTGCCCTCTAAATACTTGTCTTCTTTACCCAACCCACTTGCTCTTTCGAGACTTGCAATGGTTTTTTTCAGATAGGTTTCCTGCTAAGATGTCTACTGGCTGCCAAGCCGAACGACAAACTCGTAAGTTCCTTTGACTTTCCACTCAGAATTAATATTCAAAAGTAGCAAAGGTTCTGGCAGTTTTATAGACATCCGCTAATTGTCAGTGAGAAAACCACCCTTCCCCAAAGCAGTTACACTCTACAGTGGCTGCACTTATCTCAAGTGTGCTTGAGTTTTGTGCTAAGAGTAGACAACTTTGTGTGCAGTTGTTTCCTCAAACACCTCTGTAGTTATACATTTCTAATATTTGTATTTATCTAGACTTGAAGGAGTGGCTCAGTATTTGTGCTCCACCACGACCGGTCGCTGATCTTAAGCACAATACTGCTAAACTTGAAGGAGTGCCCCAGTATCGGCGTCACCACAACCGGCCCCTGATCGCTAATATCTTAGGCTCAATACTACTCCGTATTGGCCCCCCACGATCGGCCCTGATTGCTGATACCTTAGGCTCAATACTGCACTCCTCCCCGCTCGATCAGCCACGCCTTCGTTAGGGTCCAAGCTGGCGGTTAAACTATTTCCACTCCTCCCCGCTCAAGCTTGAGACGGTTAAACTACACTCAGTTTACCCTATATGGAGCTCAATTGTCTCTGACCTCTGACCCTACAAGTTTTCACCATTTATCAATCAAGATATACTTACTTGGTAATTCCAGGCACTGACCCTAAAATTACTAGTTCTAGCCCTAGACGCTTTATATTAAAAAAACGTGCGTCTTACCTTGTTTTTAGGCCGGCCTGGTGAGGGTCTGCAATTCCAAGCGAGCGTCCGGCCCGCTACGGCCGCTCTACTCCTGATGTGTCGCGGTCCACTCTCTCCGTCCCCTCGCCGGCCCACACTCTCATCCACGTCGGGGTCACCAATTACATTTGATAGGGTTTCTTGTCACAAGAAACCCAGGCGTGTTCGTTGAATGGGAGGAAAACACAGACTGGAGACTAGGACACAGCCGACAACAAGCCTTGACGGGAAATCTACGTCTGATACCCGGCCACCTGCAAGGTCGAAGTACGTAATTTCATACACAGCACTGTAGAAATAGATAATAAAATAAGACAGTCTTTGTTCTCCTGCTAGACTTCAACGGCTCCTCTCGGTGGGAACTGCTGTAAATTGGTTACTTTCATGTTTACAACAAAATTCATCCTCTTTAACTCCATTGCACAGGAGCACTAAGGCAGCTCTCAACATCAACCCCAAGCACATGGGCTGTATGAATCATATATGATCACTAGGGGTGGGGGGAAAAATCGATTCACCTAAGTATCGCGATTTTTAATGTCACGATTTTTTTAAACGATCTTTTATTCCAGAATCGATAATCACAGTCTTGCAGTCAGGCCACTCACTGAACAGCAGGCCAGGCACCGCCTACTGGTTTTTACTAGTGGTTTTATTACTTTATTAGTTAGTCTGAAGTAATAATTACACTTCAGGGTTAAAGTGGGTGCATCTCATTGTAAAATTGGACTTCAAACGGCCCAAATCTGGCTTCAAACGGCCCAAATTGGGCTTCAAACGGCCCAAATTTCACGCGCGTCGGCCCATATCGGCCTGGCCTGCTTGGTATCTAATGCCCGGCCTGAATTATGATCCCAGTCCGCCCCTGTTTTTAACTATATCGCCCAGCCCTACTCATGATATAATATACAGTCTCTAGTGTATGATTCAACTTTTCCCATGTTCTAATCTAGTGTAAAAAAGCAAACAAACTGAAAAAAGAAAAGAAAAAAATAAACAAAAATTGCAATAAATCGTAATATCGAATCGCAATAATCGTAGAATCGCAATACTTAACACATTCAGTGCCAAGGACGTCTGTGCACGTCCTAAAAAAAAGTAACGTTCAGTGCCAAGGACGTCTGTGGACGTCCTAAAATCATAATTCATATTATTCCATAATTCTGCTGTTTAAGGTCGTACCCAGCCAGTGAGCATGAATCCCTTCAAGGGATCACACGGCGCCACCTTAAACATCGTCACAGGAGCTGCTCCACCCACCTCAGATCCTTTACTTTGTACAGGAGACAGCGGAGAAAGCCGTGGAAACCGATGCATGCTTTCTGCCAGAGCCTATATATTGCTCCGTCTACAGCGAGAGTGGGCTCGGCTGCATCCGCGCTCACAACTGAGCTCTTATGCTTCTATCTATCTCCACACGATTTCCTAGAAAGGCAGCATCCGAAGCCGAACGGGCCAAGCCTTTTCGTTCAGTCGCGTTTGCCAGCGCGCATCATTTCCTTGATGCCCATCAAGGAAATGATGCGCGCAGCAAAGCTGGGATCTGTCCGGGGCAAAAACGAGTCGAGAAAGCAAACTCTGCGTGTGGGAGGAGCCCGCAGCTCAGAGGTGGAGAGGGGGAGGGGGGGGGGGGGGGGGGGGGGGGAGAGGGGTGTGTGACACACACAGGCTGCACAGAAACCACACCACACGCCACCACATCAGAAAACACCAGCCAGAGTCCACCCGATCTGTGCTCGAAATTAGAGTGCAAAAGGTATTCATAAAAGGGGCTATAACTTGGAAAGAAAAAAAAAACGACAGAAAACCCATGAAAGTGCACTTTTTTGAGAGGCTGTAATTTCATAATGGAACTGTCTAGAAACAAAATTTCTTCTTTGGAAGAAGCAGGAGTGTTCAATCTTTCATTAAAGTCCAGCCCCGTTAATATAGCCATAATAGAAAAAATTCTATAGCTGTTTTCAACTGAATGGAAGTGAATCTGGCACAGGCTCCAGACAATTTTACTGAAGCGCTGTGGCACTGAATGTGTTAAGAATCGCAATATAAATCGAATCGGCACCCAAGAATCGTGATAGTATCGAATCGGGAGATAAGTGAATCGCCACAGCCCTAATGATCACCCTATTGATTAGAATATGGGCCGTCCGTAAACATCAATATAATCCACGGAGAGTCTAGTCTAAGTGAATAAAATGTCAATTCTGGATGTCAGTCGCCTGTTATCCCCATTGGTTATCTCGCTGTCTTCCTTCGTTAAAAGTGCATGTTTTTGAATGGAGTTTGGTTAAAGATTCGCTAAAGCCGTTCCCATGCACTTAATTGGAAATTCCCAAACACTGCTAATAATAACAACAACAACAACAACAACAACCCCATTTTAAACGCTAAACTGACCATATTTCTAACACCAACCCTAACCCAGACTGGATAGACTACTCACTTTTCACAGTAGACTTTTTAAATGGCACGTTACTCACTTGGGGCGGCTGTGGCTCAGGAGGTAGAGCAGGTCATCCACCAATCAGAAGGTCGGTGGTTCGATCCCCGGCTCCTCCAGTCCGCATGTCGAAGTGTCCACGGGCAAGACACTGAACCCCAAACTGCTCCTGATGGCTGTGCCGGCACCCTGCGTGGCAGCTGGCCGCCTTCGCTGTGTGAATGGGCGAATGCAGGCACATTGTAAAGCGCTTTGAATGAAATCGCTATATAAATGCAGTCCATTTACCATTGACTTGATAAGAAGTTGAGTATTAAACTGGACTATCCAAATAAGGTATGACCCTTTAATGTCACAGTCTAGCAATTAGGCCAGTCTGTGCTGCTATATCATCTCTCTCCCTTTACAGTCTCTGGCGGGTCTTTAGTATCTTCCTGCCCTCTAGAAGAACTTTCCTTCTCCCTCCATCTTCTCCACACACACACACACACACACACACACACACACACACACAGTCACACTTCCCTACAGTGACAGATGACACTTAAGGCAGGGGGTCCAGAGTGCCAGTCTGTCCCCCCAGGCTTGGCATATGCCAGCCCGGGCACCACTGCAGCATGTACCTGCCCTTCCTCTCCTTTAATGGAGCGGGCAGACACAGAACTCTTGTGGACCGGGCCCGACACAGAGCTCCAGCTCCTAACTACTTTGCACTAAACTGTTTGACTTTCACTCCGTGTCCCAGGGCTGTCCGTTTCAGGGCTCCAGTCTTTGTGTCTGTCTGGTTGTATTTAGGGGCAGCAAGGAAGACACCTCCATCGATGCGGCCTGCCAGTGCATCTGCAGCAGTCAGGCATCTCTGTCACACATCATGGCTTCCTCTCAACGCTGTGTGGCATTTAAGTGCATGGCACACCCATGCATCCAGTCCAAGTCCATGGATGCCAGCCAGAAAGTTTTGGCCAAAGTGACAAATGCGATAAGGATCATTCAGGGGTGTGTATGTGTGTGTGTGTGCTAGGGCATTCACAGACTAGTCGACTAGTCGACTAGTAAAACCACTAGTCGACACTGTGCTTAGTAGTCGACTAGTCGTTTTTTTTTAATCTTTAAGAAAGAACATGAGGTATTTACATGACATACATGGACTATCATATCCCACAAACAACATCAAAACACAACAAAACAAAACAAGAAAACTGCATAAGATACACAATAATCCAAGAACAAACAAGACTATTGGACAAACAACCAAACAAAAACAATGCATTCAAAGTAAATACATAGATCTTGCCCTGTTGGCAGCTAGGAAATGCATAGCTTTAAATTGGAAAGCATCCAATCCCCCAGCTGTAGTTCACTGGTGGAATGAACTCTCAAGCTACCATAAGTTGGATAACATTTACTACAAGAGCAAAGGCAGATTCTTAGACATCCCCAAAATATGGCAACCACATACAGAGTTTGACTTTAAGAACTTTTTACCCCAGTGTCATTAGGCTTATCAGGATAGGAGCTGAATGCATTGTTTTTGTTTGGTTGTTTGTCCAATAGTCTTGTTTGTTCTTGGATTATTGTGTATCTTATGCAGTTTTCTTGTTTTCCTGCACCTATATGCCCTGTTATTTTGCACTATGTTGTAAACGGAGTTCACAGCACAAGAATTTCACACGTGAAACTACAGAGTGACAATAAAAAATCTTGAATCTTGAACCAACATCAACGCTTTTCTGCGCTGGCCATATGCTAGGTTTCGACCTAGCCTTGTTTAAGTTTTGGTCGGAGTGAAATGTTCTATGGTCTCTCCCGATTCTAAATATAGCTGAACCGTTTGGTTTGACCAAGTACAACTATTTTTTTAAAGCATTTTACGAAATGTCCATGGGAAAATAAATGGCGGTTGAAAATCCCTGGTACAGTGCTGAAGCAGGAAGTAGGCAGTCACTTTGCCTCTCTATTATGTGGGGAACTGATGTAATGAATGAAAATAGTGTAGTGCCTGTTTGCCCCGCTGCTGCACAAAGCACTGTTTTATTCATATTGAACGTCTCTGTCCAAATTGCACCAAATCAGACACTGCACTGCACATCTTTGTGTCCTCAACAATAGCCTACATATGAATTACTTTTTTGTGTCACATAATATATATATAGGCCTACATGCGTCTTCAGTAGGCTACATTTCATTGAGATAAGGTATTAAACCCATAAATGCCTTTAGAATGTAATGGACAAAAACAGTCCAGTTGACGTCACATTACATTCTCATGGTTTGGGATGTTCTGTGTTTACAGGACAGTTAGCCATGTGGCGGATAGCCTTCTGACATTTATCTGCCAAACAGAAAATCTGCATTTGGTGCATTTGGAGGACGGTGGACTGTTAATTCCGAACCTCCACCCGCTGTGATGTGTTAGCCAGAGCTGAACCTCCACCCGATGTGATGTGTTAGCCAGAGCTGAGCAGCCAGCTCACTGTTCCCTTGTTTAGTCAAAGTTTATTAATATTGATTATGTTGCTTGTCCAAATTACACCGAATCTGACAGACAGAGAGACAGACAGACAGAAAGACAGACAGACAGACAGACAGACAGACAGACAGACAGACAGAGAGACAGACAGACAGACAGACAGACAGAGAGACAGACAGACAGAAAGACAGACAGAAAGTCAGACAGACAGACAGACAGAAAGACAGAGAGACAGACAGACAGACAGACAGAGAGACAGCCAGACAGACAGACAGACAGACAGACAGACAGACAGACAGACAGACAGAGAGACAGCCAGACAGACAGACAGACAGAGAGACAGACAGACAGACAGACAGACAGACATACAGACAGAGAGACAGCCAGACAGACAGACAGACAGCCAGACAGACAGACATACAGAGAGACAGACAGACAGACAGACAGACAGACAGACAGACAGAGAGAGACAGACAGACAGACAGACAGACAGACAGACAGACAGAAAGACAGACAGACAGATATACAGAGAGACAGACAGACAGACAGACAGAAAGGCAGACAGACAGACAGACAGACAGACAGACAGACAGACAGACAGAAAGGCAGACAGACAGACAGACAGACAGACAGACAGACAGACAGAAAGACAGACAGACAGACAGACAGACAGACAGACAGACAGACAGACAGACAGACAGACAGAGACAGACAGACAGACAGACAGACAGACAGACAGACAGACAGACAGACATTCCAGGAATTTGTAGAGCTATACAGTGGCAGCAATTGGTTTAAGTTATGTTATGTTAAGTTTAAAAAGATTAAGTTAAGTTTCTAGTTAAGTTAAGTTTCCAGCTGGCTGCCAGCTGGCTGCCAGCTGAATGGTCCATTGCAGATTGCTGCATCTGTAGGCTACCGCCCAATCTCTGTGATGCATACACTCTGGATAATGACATTCAGTGAAATCACCAGTGTCCTGGATACAGCTTTTCAATACACTTCACTTCCTGACTTAGCAAAGCAAAATGTGAAGTTTGTGGCAAAAATGCATTGCATGAGTTAAGGTTGAAATGACAGACAGGGCAGATTCCCACCGGATTAAAATGACTGACGAGCTCTGCAATTATTACAAAATCACTGGATGTCCCACGGGCTTCTCTCTCTTTCTATCTACATCTACTGTAGTATTTCATGTTTGACATGATGCATTTGTCATAGTTATTTCTTTTTGTGCTGATCTGTGCTACATGACTCCCATTACTTTTTAGAAACTATGCAGTCCAGGACACATATACCTAGACGCTTTTCACCAGCTGCAACCCCACAGCACTTGCTTTTTCTCAGCTTCTTCTTCTGTGTTTTATGGCGGTTGGCATCCTTAAATGTTGCATTACCACCACCTGAATTGTATCAGCTTCACAGTGCTATTGACAGTGTCCACTTTCTCAGCTATTCAGGGGAAAACACTGACATAGCCTACTTCTATTTCTATTTTTTTTTTGCTATGTAAACGTTTAAATGTAAAGATAGGCCTATGCGTGCAATAACATACTGATAGTCAGTTTACTCTGTAACATGTAGCTTTTATTAGCTTCTCAGGCTAGCTCTGGACCAGACAACAACAGCTGAAGTGAAGTGTGTCGAGTTCACAGCACAAGAATTTCACACGTGATACTTGTACTACGGAGTGACAATAAAAATCTTGAATCTTGAATCTTGAATCTTGAACAACGCTTCCTACCCAGCGTGTGCACGTCTTTCTGACAGGGGTGGTTGTTATGGCAACTATCAACAACAACAACAACAACTACTACTAACTACTACAAGACATAAAGACCGAAATAGGCTACCTTGTTAATGTGTCTGTCGGAGACACGGCCTAACGTTAACATTTAATATGAGCCGAATATCAGCCTGCGCTCAGCTATGTATACAGGAAGTAAACCGGATATTCAGGTGGGTTGTGACGGTTGTTATTGTTGTCAAGTTTAAACTGTCTATAAACATAAAGTAATAAGCTGTGACATTTACTGACTATTTACTCACTATACCACAATAGTGATTAAACCTATACCCAGTTCATGAAAGGTTTTACATCATGTATATGTTCTAAGCATCGAGTGTCAGGTCGATCTTTCCTGGAAAATGTGCTCTAGCATACAGCAAGTGGTGCATTTGCTATTTCCGGCAGCTACTGAGCAGTTTGTTTGGAATAAATAGAAGAACTAGTTAGCAGGAGCCATGAAACAGACAAAAACAGAGCGCCACGAGAAACCCACACCTAAAAAATATCCAAGAAAAAAGATGTCATAGCACTGGCAAACGCAATGACAAAAAAAAAGAGGCTGATGCAGAATAGCAGTTTAAATGTTCTTCCTCTCTCTTGAACCCTCGGTGCTGATCCACACTGCTGCCCCTCCCTGCGGGCGGGCCTGGTTAGCTGCTATCGCTGAGTTAATGGGCCTTGTCCGTCTCTCCTCTCCTGCTCCACAGACCCTGCCTGGATCCACCCCTGCTTCCCCCTGACCCAGTCACTCATATCCCCGGCTGGGACACACTCCACTGGGCCCCTTCCTTCCTTCACTCTGTGGGCCACAAATCTCTCTCTTTCATTCCTCTCCTCCTTTCGCCATCTATTCCCTGTGTACGCCTCTTGATCTGCTGTCCTCTGTGCCGTATACCTGTGCCGTCAATTTCAGTCTGTCGGTGTTTTGTTTGTACTTTCTCCTCTGCTCCTCGGCTTTGGACTGTAGCTCTCTCCTCCCTTCTCCTCTGCACAGTCCCTCGTCTATTCTCGCCTCCCCCCTTCTTTCTCTCCACATCCCCCGATGTGCTTTATCTGTGCAGCGTGCAATTCATTCCCAACACATTCCTCATGGTCGAGGTGTAGCACGGTGTTCAAATATGATCTAGAATCTGTCATGCAGAAACATTACAAGACATCAATATTTATTCTCTACTCTTCATTGCTGCTGCCTCCATCTGTTCCTCTCCAAGACCCTCTCTCCCTCTCCCTCTCTCTCTCTCTTTCCCTTCATTTTCACCATCATTTATCCCTTCATTTTCTCTCCATCATTTCTTTGACTGCTCTCGTTCCAACCTGGGTTTGGTCCAAGCCTGCTGCGCTCGTCGTCGTGTGAGGAAAAGGCCCTTCTCTATCAAAGAAAAACACTTCTGAAAAATCGATCCACCCTATCAAAGTCATCGCCATTAATGAGGGGGAGAAAAAAACTCTATTTTTGTGGTGCAAGCCCGACCAAACAACCATAGAGCGCATGTGTTTTTGGCAGTGCCTGTGGGGCTAGCAGCAGGAACAGTACATTTGAGCAGATAAAGGAGTGATACCGTGCAGCAAGACTAAAATGAAGAAACACCAGGAGAGTGCAATCATCCCTTTAACATGTATTCTTTCACTTATCTCTCTAATTGTCTTTTCTATTTCATCGTGCCCTTTGAGGGAAGGAGGATCTCTATGAAAATAGAAACGATGGTCACAAACAGTAAGCTGGGATTGCATCTCCGTGATTAAATTTTCCCCAACTTGCTTCAATTTTTACCTGGGGAAAAACGAAAACACTTCATTGCTCAGCCTATAAACTAGAATTCAATATGGAGATAATTTGCTCATTAAGTCAGAAACACAAACAAAGCGACCTGAACAGAGTCCCACCAGCATGAGGCATTGTGTTGCTGGCCTTATTATAATGCTTATACCTTATCTTCTTCCTTTTTATTAATGTTTAAATAATTTACTTTTTATAATTTACCTGTTTTCTGGTTGTCTCTATTGCAGCTACCACCAGTCATATTTTCACAATCTCTAATTTAATCTCTCTCTCTCTCTCTCTCTACAAGAAACAACAACAAAATGACAAGCTGTGCAGTGATTTTATCTTGTTTCCAGACTTATCAAGCTTATTTTGTGGTATTTTTATTTACATGTCCCATCCACATTTCTGAGGAGCTAAAATTGTCCCCACCACTTTTTTCCAAGTAGTATCCAACTGCATTTTATTCTCTCCTCGTTTACTAATAAGTTATCATCTTGGATATACACGATATTTGTCAGTGCTTGAGTTTCTATTGCTTTGTCCCCGCCTCCTCTACCTCCAGAAGTTTCATGTTGTGGCTGGTGAGAGTGATGCAGATGCGGTGAATGGCCACCTTAGTCTCAACAGGTGAGGTGCCTTGCCAGTGACCGACTTATTCGGAAGAAATCCAAGCGAACCACAGTGTCTATGTGAACAATTGTGATGTCACCACCACCAGTGATGCCATCAGTGATGTCATTGTCCGTCGAGCAATTGTGATGTCATCAGTGATTTCACTTGAGTAATTGTGATGTCACTTGAGCTTATCACACTGGCAGATAATCTTTCAACACATTTAATTTCCTTCAAGAAATCATCATAAAACAATGAAGAAAATCTTGAAATAAAAGTTTCACTTCCTGAGACGTTCCATCATTCTGAGAAAAAAGTCAAAATTGTTGAAAAATGAAATGGATGTTTTCTTGTCATCCATTTTATGTGAAGCACTTTGAATTGCCTCTGGGTATGAAATGTGCTATACAAATAAACTTGACGACTTGACTTGAAACTGGTCACATCTGCCAGTGCAGTCATTTCACTAAAGAAAATCCTAACATTAGCTTGATAAATCTGGATACAAGATAAAAATAACTAATAATAATGAGAGGGTTACATAGCCCTCTAGTCGAGCTTTGACCCTAAGTATTTTCTTCAGATTTTTCTGCCCAATACTTGGCCAATTCCCCCTGCTAAGCTGTCCCAGTCATTGCTCCGCCTCCTCTGCCGATCTGGGGAGAGTTGTAGACTAGCACATGCTTCCTCCGATACATGTGCAGTCACCAACTGCTTATTATCATCTGACAGCGAGGCATATTCCCTTCAGTTCCCCTCCCCCCGAACAGGCTCCCCGCCCGACCAGAGGAGGCGCTACGTACAGCGACCAGGACACATACCCCTAATCCGGATTCCCACCCACAGACACAGCCAATTGTGCCTGTATGGGACGCCCGACCAAGCCGCTAGGTACTGTAACACGGGGGCTCGAACCTGCGACCCACATGTTGGTAAGCAGGGAATATCTACAGCTGACCCCGAGTGTTAGGATCTCCGCTGCAGGTCCAGGCCAGGCCGAGCGAGGTAACACTTGATTAGCTGGTTGAGACTGCGTGCAGTCATGATGGTGCACTGAGTGACAGGGAGGCGCTTACCTGGGAGGAATAAGAAGCAGTCAAGTAGAGAGTGGCTTCCCACAATGCCTGCAGCTCTGAATCAGCAGTGGGACAAGTGAGACAGGGCATCAATCACAGGCTACTCTGTGTCAGCCTTTCCCTCCTCTCCATGTAGCTATCTGCACCATCACCCCATACAGGTCATACAAATGAATGAGAGGCGTGATCAAAGCTGAACGGCAACGCAGCCAGCGGATATTCAGGTATGTATTTAAAAGGACTGTGCGTCTCTAGTGATAGATTGGCAGATCACATTTGGTTGGTGTGGTGAGAGGAAATATTATTTATGAAGCTGTGTAGGTTGGTGCGAGCACACGTTGGATTTGATTGCTTATGTATGCTAATGCTTTTATGCTGTGTGCATGTGGCTGGAAATTGTCGTTATATGGAAGAATGCACACTCCGCAATCACATATACAGCACAATAAGCGTAAGTGATTTCCCCCCTGTTAAGTATGTGCTGGTGTGGTGTTTCTTTCCCTTTTCTGACACCTAGCACACACTACACAGTATGTACACACTACACAGTATGTACACACTACACAGTATGTACACCTAGCACACACTACACAGTATGTACACACTACACAGTATATAGTACACACTACACAGTATGTACACCTAGCACACACTACACAGTATATAGTACACACTACACAGTATGTACACCTAGCACACACTACACAGTATGTGTAAAACAAACACAGAAGAAAGGCTAGATACGTCAGACAAGCATGTTTACCAACCGTTTGAACATTTAAATTGAAAGTAGTCGGCCGAAAAGAATGAGAGGGTTTGACAGCATTTATTTGACAACACGCACATTTAAACCTGCCGCGCCTTCCCAAAGTGGTACGCGGAAGTAATGTTGTTTACATGGTGACGTCACGGTGATTTGGTCTTATACACGAATCCTACGGTCAATTTGTGTAGGCCGCCATCTAGTGGGGACGCCATGACTGCGGGGGCAGGTCCCCGCAGCTAGACTGTGCTGCTGCCTGCTGCAGACTGCAGTCACGCTATGCCAAATGAATCACAGCATCTTTTTTTTTATTTTATTTTTTTATTAACAATATAGATGTACAAAATATGTCAGACAGACAATCACACATCACCATACTAAGAGCTATAAACAAACAAATGAATAAGACATAGAACAATACAATACAATAATTAATGTTTACAAAGACAACTTGACATGTTAGAATAAAATAAAATAAGGACAGACAAAATGACATTAGCAAAAATCAATTTACAGGGGTTACATCAAATATGTTTCGGTAATATTCTAAGAACCTGTTGCTTTTTTTATTGTTTACAAGAGCAAGCGAATTAAGCAATGAGTTGAATTCAATCAAAAAGATGGGGAAAGCCGGCCGAGTACCTAAAAACTTCTGTTTATGAATAAAGAATTTTCCAAATAAAATAAAAAAATTTACAACATAGCTTAGAGATTTGTTACTTGTATTGTCATAATAACAAATAACATCTTTAAGAGTAAAGCAGTGGGTGACATTAGTGAGATTCAAAACATGAGAATTTAAATCGGACCAGAATCGCATTGTAATGTTACATTGGAAAAAAAGATGGATCCAAGTTTCATCAGCTTGTCCACAAAAGGAGCAAGAGCTATCAACATCCACATATCTGCAGATTATAGAATTTACTGGATAGATTTTATGTAAAATTTTGAAATGAACTTCTTTGACTTTGTTAGAAATACAAAACTTGTGAGGTAGAAGCCATGCTTTTTCCCAGTGTATATCTTCGATGTGTGAGTTCCAAAAAAACTTTCCTCTTGGGGTTATTTTGTTTTTACTTTGGAAAATGTTACGAATATGTTTATTATCACATTTCTTATCCCTTATGTTGATGCCATTCAAAAGCAAAATAGATGGTACCGCTGGGGTGTTATCTCCACCAACAGATAAGTGACTTTTGATAAGATGGATTAAACCAGAGGGAATGTCTTTGATTACAGAATTGTATTCTTTAAAAGGAATTGGAAAGTCATGCCTAGTCATAAAAGGCTCATAGGGCAGTATAAGACCCTGTTCATCAAAAATTGACAAAATGTTTACAATATTTCTTTGGAACCACTTGGGATAAAAAAGAGATTTATTCCTAATAGTTATATATTCATTATTCCATAAGAGTGTTTTATGAGGAGAAAAGTTGTGGACGAAGCATAACCTCCAAGCAAGAAGAGATTGCTGATGAAATGAATCACAGCATCATGAGCGTCATGAGCTGGATTGATGACGTGAGACAGTGGCCCCAAGTTACTGATGAAGGTAGGACCTTATTATGGATGGGGATAGTAATTATTCAAATTATAAATAGCGGAAGAAATACCACTTAACGAGCCGCATTTCAAGTGACGCTATGTGTAAACATGCTAATGTTAACGTTACTGTAACTAGCTAGCTAGCATAAACAATCAAGTTGCATGTCATTGCACACCAATTACATTAGTAAAAATTAAAACAATACGAATTTGTGTTTTTATAGGCATTCAAGAGCATTTTATTAATCGCCTGGCTTGTGATGAGCAACAGAATGCCAACTACAGGTCACTCATCGAGGGTCAAAACGACCTGAGCTCGGGATGGGTTGGCCAAATATTGCACAATCTACCAGATGATGAACACATCATTCTGAAAGGACCTGTCCGATATTCACAGTCCCTCAACAACCATCATAATGTTGACATAACCCATGTCATAATCACTGTTAGCTTAGGCTAGGCAGCTGGCAGCTGCATGCTACTCATTATGAGGTGAAATAACGTTAGCGATTTACGACTGTTACACCAAAACCTACCGTGCTGTTGTTATTTGGAACAAAGTCCTTTCTGTTAATATTCTTGATCCACCGGGGCTCTGGCGAACAGCTCGGTCCTCTGCACGTCCAGGGAATCTATATTTGTATGTTTATGTCGTTATGGTTTCAGACAGGGGCACTCTTCATGTAGCTAACGCTAGTAAAGGCTTGTGTAACGCTATTTCACATTATATTCTCTTCCAAAGTTGAAGTTTGCCACTACTGTTGGGGCAGCTGATAACGGCACAGCTTCTTCCCGATTTCCTAGGCATTGTTGTCAAAAGTAACGTTGAATAAAAATGTAAATGTAGAAAAATATAGGGCTACACTCGAGGACAGCTTGCATTCAAACGCGCGCGCCATGTATTTCCCGCTGGAGCCACCGCAGTAATAGCAGCTTGTTTAGATCTGCGACTTCGCAGGATTCGTGTATAGCGAGACACAACAAAACCCGTGTGCAGGTCCAAAACTCCCCCTGCACACCGACATCAGCTGCCCCAGTGAGACCACCAGCAATAAAATAAAATAAAATAATAACTTACCAATGACGTTCACGTGGTTCACTTGAAGACAAAACCCAAATCCTCCAAAAAGCAACAAGCAACCCACAGCACAGCACCGCACAGCACAGCAGTAACTGATAGCCTCTTGTGCTCAACTGCATGTAAACTAAGGGTAAAGTTCCCACTTGCTAGCCTGGAAATGGCAAAATATAGCTCTTTGCAGGTTGATAGCTCTAACTTTCAATCATTAAATCGTTTGGTTTGACAGGCATCTTGAAAACTCCGCCACACTTCCTACTTCTCCGAAATCTCCGAATCATCATTAACTCCTCCCTCCTTGTCGTTCGCCTAGTCTCCTGGTTGGCTTGAATTCGCGAATCCCCTGGAAACATCGAGAAACATCCCACCCAGAGCCGTATAATAGTTCTGACATCTCCATTCACTCCAATGGACCAGTTTTTTTCCAGGAAGTAGAAAGTGGAACTCTTGAGTAAAAAAAGCAGCACTGTCGAGTTGCATCAAAATAGACAGTGTTGTACTTTGAAAGGGTTTTTCATCCCTTGAAATGAATCAAATTGTACATTATCTGCTTTATTTTAGCATGCAAAAGTAGCGCGAGACCCATTCCTGGCTGTTCATTGGCTAATGATTCTTGCATTTTGGTCCTCCGCTGACGCCACTCTCTTACTAGAGGACACTAATCCCACCCACAACTCAACTTCTTCTTCTATAGATTTGATTGGCGGTTGCCATCCTTAAATGGTGCATTACCGCCACCTACTGGACTGTGATGTCTTCTTCATAGTTAGGTTAAGTTATTACAGTTTTTCACAATTGTTTAAACACATTAATTGGAACATCTGACACAATGTGCACAACCTGAAACTCATGTACCAACTGCCAAACCAATTCTGCTGAACTCCAAGCACATTTTCTGCTTTAGACTCAGATTCCCATTCCAAACCACACATTTTTCACAACACTACACACAATTCTCTATATGTTGCACACTCTTCCTGAATTCCCTCTCTTGGTGTTCACACAGAACACACTGCCAATCACATTTCTAAACTCCAAAGGCTGTTGTGCAATTAGCAATCAGCAATTTTTGTTGTGTTTTTGCTTTTTGTCTTTATTTTGTTCTGTTTTATATGGTTCGTTTTTAACGTTTTGGTACTGCTTGAACTTTTCTCTTGAACTTTTGTTTTACAGTAATAGTAAAGGCCTAACCAGGGACAGGGGTTGCAAATTAGCCTCGGCTAGAAACCTGTATGCATGACATCTGTTTTGTAGGTCATATGAAATCATGTTCAATGCATTTGTCCCTGTTCAATAAACGAATAAATAAATAAAATAAATAAATTTGCTATAGAAGGATCACAGATGAGCTCCTGGTTTGTTTGGAGAACAATGAATGGTGGCAACATCGAAGAGAGAGGTGATGAGGTCCTGTGGCCAGCCAGGGACCGAAAGGCAGGATGCAGCCTAGTTGTTTTGTTTATTGCCTATTTTCTGCTATCTCTTTCATTTCATCCAATTTTCATCCTGTTTGCTGTGATTTACAGTAGCACATTTTGGGTACAAATAAAATATTATTTGTTGTTAAATTATTGTGTGTTGTTTATTTGAGTATACGTAAAAACATTATATGGTAATATTCTACATCCAACAAGTGAAAGTGTAACATGCAAAGGCATAATTCTACTGATAAAGCATTCATATAGTGTTTTCCATTCATACTATAGTGTTTTCCATTCTGCAATTCTGTTCAATGGGTGCTTAGAAATGTCTACTCATATGAAGTATGTGTTTGTCATTTGAAAAGAAAAGACCATTTAGTGAAGAGTTATCAGAATCAGAATCAGAATCAGAAAGACTTTAATGATCCCCGGGGGGAAATTGGGACAAGTTACAGTAGCTCGCTCACAGAACACACATAGCATAAAATAAACCGTAGTAAATGCAATATTAAGCAAATAAGCAGAAAAACACACCTAGAATAACTAGTAAATGCGATAGAAGCAAAAAAAATAAGTAGAATGTCTAAGTAGCAAAATACAAAATACGTAGACTAAGTATACATTCCGTGTCAATTATCATTATTGCACGTGACATATTGCACATATTGCACGTGATTCATATTAAGTCGGCTTGCCCTATACGTTACACGTGGCTCAGCCAGGCACAGTTAACCTATCGGCTGGCTCAGTCTCAGGAAAACTGAGCGTCTCCGAGGTGCTCTTTTAAGAGAGGCATTAAATAGACCAATGGCCACAGGCAGGAATGATTTCCTGTGCCTCTCCGTATTGCATCTAGGTGGAATCAGTCTCTCACTGAACGTATACTAGCACGCCGTGGAGTGGGTGCGAGTCATTGTTCATGATGGAGCGTAGCCTGGACAACGTTCTCTTCTCTGACACCGCAGTCAGAGAGCTCAAAACACTGTTTTGAGGGCAAAGTGTGCTTTTGCAAGACAAGTGTAGGATTTTGCATTTTGTGTGTGAGTTTTGAGATTTGTGTTTAGGGTTTTGAGAAAGTGAGGTAGTCTATCAGGAAATGTGTTTAAGCAATTGTGAAAAACTGTAAGTTGTCCTTTATTTATCCCATGGGGAAATTCACCATAGTGCAATCTATTTACAGTGTTCATCATGTATCCTCCCATAGTGCTCCCAGTCATGATACTGTATGACCAGTCTATGACCCAGACGCACTTGTCTGAGTCTGTGGAAATTCGTCCCTCAGCGCTTTCTCAATCTCCTCTCCGGAAATGTCAACAATATTCAGAAACCTTCTCGCTGCACAACTCAGCTAATTGTGATTGGCTAACCCCACAACTCAATGAAATTCTGATTGGTTAAGACACCTGTCATCAAAATTGTCGTCCCCATGTCATGACCAGAGTCGGGTCTTCGCGAAGGGTTGCTGGCTTGCTGTCAATCAAATACCATTTGCCGGTAGAGGCCGGTCCAAATATTTAACCCCATATTTGCTGAAACAAAGTGAGTCCAAGGTCTGAACAATTTAGGGACATTATTACTGTTATTTCAGTGAATAAAAACGAATAAATAACAAATACAAATAATTTATTAGGGGGAATTTATTTTCTTTTCAATTTCTTCTTGGGCCTTCACTGAATACCTAGAAGGCCCAGACGGTTCCCCTCTGCACCTAGTACACACTACACACTGCACACACATTCGAGGCCCATCCACATCAGCAGGATGCATGATGTGTGCGAAGAAGCGCAATATGATGTAGCACAATGTATGAGTGTGTGTCTGCGTTAAGGATGTTTTGCTCTGATGCGTCCGTGTTTTTGCCCGGGTGATTCTCTTCTACCTGTCCTTGTTACATGGCTGCTGCCTGTAGCAGCGCCGCCTACAAGCCTGCGGTAATTAAAGTGTTTGATCTCTTTCCCTTCCCCGCCGAGACGCACATTTCCAGACCGGCAAACGCCGCTATTGCCACTGTGATCAATGACTGAAGGAGAGGCGAGAGCCACAAACTGACAGTGCAGAGATTGAACAGAGAGAAGGCAGGAGCAGAGCAGAGGTGGGGAGGGGAGCTGAGGGGGGGGGGAGAGGAGGGGACAGGAGGTGAGAAAAGAGGAGAGGAGGGGACAGGAGGTGAGGGGAGAGCAGAGGAGAGGAGGGGACAGGAGTGGAGAGGAGAGGAGGGGACAGGAGGTGAGAGGACAGGAGTGGAGGCGAGAGGAAGGGAGAGGAGGGGACAAGAGGGGAGGGGAGGGGAGAGGAGGGGGCAGGAGGTGAGGGGAGAGGAGAGGAGGGGGCAGGAGTGGAGGGGAGAGGAAGGGAGAGGAGGGGACAGGAGGAGGGGAGGAGAGAGGAGAGGAAGGGAGAGGGGGGGAGATAGGAGAGGGAAGGGGAGAGAGGAGGGGAGGAGGGTGGAGATGAGAGGAGAGGAGAGGAGAGGAGGAGGGTGGAGGAGAACAAGTTAGGAGGAAGAGTAAGGGGTGAAGTGAGGGCTGATGAAATAAGCTGAGGAATGGACAAGCCTTATATAGATCTGCACATTAGAAAAAACATCAACATTTTCATATCACAAGAGAGTGCATTTTTCTCAGAGAGCCAAGGCACTATTATATATATATTATATTATATATATTATATTATATACAGTATATATATACCGGTATATATGTTTCACACAGCTTCCAAAACAAGGAAACACATTCCTATGCTGTACAGATTCCTTAGGCAACACAAATAAAGTGTCATATCAGAGAAAATCTATTTAGCAATTCCTAAGCAGTAGCATACTGAAAAATAAATTAGTGCAGAAAGAGCTGTGTCCACACGTATTGCAATTTTTATTGCAATACATGTGAAATCATCAGTAAAGAGATTGCTATATGATGTGCAGTCCCAGCCTTAAGTATAAGCTTAGCTAACACGTCTTGAAATAGAAATAAAAATGTTATGGGGTTTTATATTACCCTTATGGGCCACAATATTGATTTTTCTGAGCCATAGTTACTCAGCCTCATCCACAAAGAGATGATCTAGTGACATTTATACACTAGCCTCATGAGGCTCACACACACACATGCACGCACGCCCACACGCGCACATGCACACACACACACACACACACACGCACACACACACACACACACACACACACACACACACACACACAAATACAAGCATCATGTGTGCACATACAAACACACACACTCCCCACAAACAGACACACAGATACTACACCACTATGCATGCATGCATGCATGCACGCGCACGCACGCACACGCATGCACGCACACACACACACACACACACACACACACACACACACACACACACACACACACACCATTATGCTTATACTCATGAGGCTTTTCATTCCCTTACCTCCCAACCTTAATCTTAACACTGCTTACCTCATGTTTAACCTTACCCTGAATACTAACTAACTAACTAACTGAATCCTAATCTAAAATCCACCCTCAGAGATTTATTATTCTGTCATGATTTTTAGAACGGGTGTAACTGTGCATTCGGCTGTGGGTTAAAAATGTAGGTGAAGAGAGCGATACCATCTGCAATAGCAGAGTGCGAGGAAGTGACATCATGTCATGTAATCTACATCCAGTCTGTTATGGGAATAAGAAAAACATCAAGCACCAGAACTAAAAAGACACCACATATTTTGAGGCTACTGTCAGTGGAGGAATTGGTGGATCTGCTCTGCCTCTACCAAGGCTAATATTATATACATGTTTAGGAAAGTAAAAAAAACTTGGTTAGGTTTAGGCAAAAAAAAAAACTTTGTTAGGTGTAGGCAACGAAAGCAACTTATGCGCAAATTATGCTCGAGCGAAATCGCCGGCGCTGACTGCGCAGAGGGGGTCACCGCAGCTGGGCGTCCTATCGGCGCAGCTCGGCGGAGGGGGCATGCAGCTCCTCGAAAATGTGACTCTGCGGCGTCAAATCCTTGTTGTGAGGAATGAGGAAATGCCATTTCCTCATTTAACAGTGCTTGTCCCTCATCTAGCAAAGCCTTCTGCAGGCTCACCGGAATGAGATTTGAAATGGAGGGACAATAAAATGTCCCCCCACCGACATGATTGCAAGTTCTTGGTAAACGACACGATAACGTTTTGAACATGTACCGCATCCAACGGGCTGAGTTAATGTTCGAGTATGCACAGTCTCGCTGTCGCCGCCATTCGGTGACAGGGCGCCAAGTCGAGGTTGAGCAGAACCATGCCGGTTCTGCGCTTTAGGGTTATGGTTTACTTACTTACCCTCGGTTCACAGTAGGCGTTATTCAGAAGCAGCGCTTAAAGGCGAATTCAGTTTTTTTAGACACCCGGAGCTTATTTCCATCTGAAAATATGATGTTAAATTCACCCAGATAACTTTGGTTACATTCGGATCGCCTGGGAAGATATCGAGCCATGAGTAGAGTCATGTAATAGGTGAAAACGGGGCAATAGGTATGCCCCGTATACCTAATGCTTCTATATGCATCTTGTAAATGTCTTATTTTCTGATAGGCGGCGGCACATATCGTTATTATATAAAAGATGCAATGGCAGAGAATGAACGATCTAGCGTTATTTACCTTGGTTCAACCCTGGCACATCGATAGCAGCTCCTCGCCCTGCCACTCCTTGTGTAATCCATACGTTATTCCAGACCGGCTAAAATAAATACACGCGGCCATTGAATTCATCGTCCATAATCTCGAGATCAGATATCAGCCAGCGGTGTCTAGCATGCTGCTGATCTACTGATCTACTGATCTACTGATCTACTGATCTACTGATCTACTGCTCTGCAGGGCAGAGTTCGAGCTCGAACTCTGCCAATGGCCGCATGTAATTATTTGGGCCGGTCTGGAATAACGTATGGATTACACAAGGAGTGTAATCTGAATTATTTTTCATGGGGGGCCACATGAGAAACCCAGATTGTTGCCGGGGGGCGAACAAATATTGTCATGTAACCGATAGTCTCGCTGGCCAGCCTCCCCTCCCTACCGTGAGAAGAGTCTGCCGGTGCAGGTCTCCATTGTGGGATTGCGATGGGCAGCGCTTGGCGGCAGTGCACTTGGAAAATAGTTTCCAACAATCCAACTTGCCATTTTCAGCATGTAGCAACGAGCTAGCTGCCTACACGCTAGCTGCTAGCCTGTAGGTTTCTGCCATTAGCTTGCTAGCTAGTTAGCGTTGTTGTTTTCTCTGAGCCGGCAGGGCACTGTTTACAGCGACACACAGCGAGGAGGGAGCGGAAGCCGCTCTGATTGACATGGTCGGAGCCAATGACAGAGCTTGTAATAAGCCGGGAGCGGACATCCGGCCGCGACTGAAACAGTCGCTCCAATGGGGAGCAGGGGAGCAGGGGAGGGCTTATCCAAGTAGCCTGTTTCCGTGCAGCCAGACGACTCTCACAGAAGGGAGAGGAGGCTGGCCAGCGAGACTATGTAACCCATGGATGGGCAACTTTGATGATAGAGAGGGCCACAAAAAAATGTCCTCGCTACCAGATTTTGCTGAGGGCTGAACGGCGCCAGCGCGAAAAATGTGGGGCATTTGAAGCCAGGTTTAGAGGAATAACTCATTTTAAATTAACAGTTGTGATGTCATTATTCAGTCTTAACCACCAATATTTGATCCTTTTCTCACTCACTCCTATGTCACCACCTGCTCTCCCTGCAGGGCTTGAAATGAACTTTTTTGACCACCTGCCAATATGGCTGCTACATTTTAAAGTTACCAGCCAATTAGAATTTCCACTAGCTGTTGCTTGCTAACGGCTAGGGCGTTACATCACTGCATCTGATGCATACTGGCGCACCTACGACTTCCCCATACAACGCAAGCAGCTGCCGGTGGAGATGCTCGCAATTCACCACCCCTACTTCTTAGGGGGACCTGACAGAGTGCAGTGTGTGCGGGGGGGGGGGGGGGGGGGGGGGGGGGGGGGGAGCGCCCACGGGGTGGTGCATGGGGGAACGGGCACTGCACTAGTTACACTAATGTTAAAGGAACACTCCGCCCATTTTCAACCAGCTTTGTATCATTAGAACATCAGTAGTATATCAGAAAACTGTAAACGGTTTTGAAGTCTGTCATTTAATTTGACAGTTATTGAGTGTTAAAGTGTGGACCAGTAACATCACTGGTCCACACTAACTCAAATTAATAACTCATTAACTCAAATCAACTCTCAATAACTGTCAAACTAGATGAATGATGAATAGTTTGACAGTTATTGAGAGTTGATTTGAGTTAATGAGTTATTAATTTGAGTTAGTGTCACTGGTCCACACTTTAACACTCAATAAGTGTCAAATTAAATGACAGACTTCAAAACAGTTTACAGTTTTCTGATATACTACTGATGTTCTAATGATACAAAGCTGGTTGAAAATGGGTGGAGTGTTCCTTTAACATTAGTCTAATGACAGTCTCATGTTGAAGTATACTTAAACATGAGAGTCATTAGACTAACGTTAATATTCACGTACTTATTTTGGTTCAGAAATATTCATATTCTAGATTTCCGCGCATTCCAGAAACGCACAATGGCAAAAATAATTATTCTGGTGACTGGGCTGACAGGGCACACAGAGGGCAACGTACCCAGACCTGCTCAGACCCCAGTCATGTACCTTGCTTGTAGACTCCCTGACATCTGTCTTCTCTCCCTGCATCTCTCTCTCTCTCTCTCTCTCTCTCACACACACACACACTCTCTCTCTCTCTCTCTCTCTCACACACACACTCTCTCTCTCTCCTCCCACCTCAGATCCGGCCCCCCCTTGCACCTCGCTCCCCTCTCCCTCAGCCAGCCAGCCCTTATAGCGCTGCTACATTCCCATTCTCCACAGCTCCGTGGCTGGCTGACCTTGGAGGCAGAGAGGACGGATCAGAGACAGACAGGCCGGGAGAGAGGGAGAGAGCGGCCCTATTCATCTTATGTCGGCCTGCCAGACCAGCCAAACAAGCTCGGGGAAACAATCCCCCCGCCAGGGAGGCCCGCGAGCAGCGGCGGCGTGAGTGGCGCGATCCGTCAAATTACCTGCACTCTCTGGACCACAGCCCGGCCCCATACCAGGAGGCTGGCTGCAGGCTTATGGCTGCACACACACACAAACAAACACACGCACATGCATACACAAACACATACACATACACGCACACACACACACACACACATGCACACACGCACATGCATACACAAACACATACACATACACGCACACACACACACACACACATGCACACACGCACATGCATACACAAACACATACACATACACGCACACACACAAACACATACACGCACACACACACACACACACACGCACACGTCACGCGCGCACTCGTGCATGCGTTAGAGAGCCCCACAGCAACACAGGCTCAGAGACTTTTCCATGACATGTATTTTTGGCAGGGTGTTGCCTCTGTGCTGTTGATGCCTCTGTCTGTATGTGTCTGACCTTCTCTCACCCCTGTGGCTCCACTCACTCCTTGTTTGTGGAGTCTTCCTTCCTGTATAGGGCTGGACGCTCATTCAATATGATCCTTTATCCTCTTTCAGTGGGGTTGTATTGTGATGATATGGTGGTTTTTTTTGGGGGGGGGACTGTCTGATGAACTGATGAGAACAAGCAAATTTGATGACAGAGTGAAGTATCGTAGGAATATTACTTTTCTTTCTCATATTTTTTTCGCAATTTTTTAATCCTATTTTTATCCCCCATTAGTGCTAATTTAATTTATTTATCCTGGTTGCTGCTCCACCCTCTGCCGATCTGGGGAGAGCCAAAACTGGCTCCATGCTTCCTCCGAGACATGGGCAGTTAGCCAGCCGCTTCTTTTCACCTGACAGGGGAAGCTTCACCGGTAGGACATAGCACGTGGGAGGATCACGCTATTCCAACCAGTTCCCCTCCCTTCGAACAGGCGCCCCTAACAACCAGAGGAGGCACCACCACATTAGCAACCAGGATATTGCATGTTTTGGTGAAGGGGGTTCCTATATGAAGGAAACCCCCAGGAGGCACGGGGAGAACATGCAAACTCCACACAGAAAGGCCCTTTTGACCACCCCACCCGGGCGGTGGGCACTCGAGGACATGCGGACGGGCACCAAACATTACCATTCGGTTCAATATGAGGAACCTTCATTTGATTATTATTATTATCTCCGCCGGGAGATCACGTTTTTTATCTCCGCCAGGAGATCACGTTTTTTATCTCCGCCAGGAGATCATGTTTTCGGCCGCGTCTGTCTGTGTGTTTTCTGTGCGTCTGTGCGTCTGTCTGTGTGTTCCCTGTCTGTGTTCCTCCTCTCCATAGCTTGGCCTTCGCGTATCTCGAGAACCGCTCGTCCGATCAACTTCAAACTCGGGGAGTGCGCTTAGGGGGACGCAACGGAGTGCAGGGAGCTGAATTCCATGCAATTACGCACAGCGCCACCTACTGGCAAGATGTTCATTTTGAACAATTTCCATAATCGAAATTCGGGAAAATTAACGATCAATAGGGGTGTCACGATACACTCAGTTCACGATACGATACGTATCACGATACTGGGTTCACGATAACGATACGATACGATACGATTTTAACAATATTTTTTTAAACTTGAATAATGACAATATATGACTGGAAAAGTAGTATTTTATTTGAAATGCACAAATACAAAACATGCTGTTGTGGGAAATTGTTATTACAATAACAACTAGAAAAAACATGAGATTGGAGATAAGGCTTATCTTGAAATAGAATGAGTTACACCGTCACTTAGATTTACTTTGAACTAAAAGGTTTCTCAGCAGTATAAATTCTCATTATGCATCTTCAGTTTTTCTTCAAACTCAAACAACAAGACTTTTCTTAGTCTATTTTTTATGCATCTTCAGTTTTTCCTGTCAAGTAAACAGTTTTGCCAGAAACTCAATTGAATGGTTTCTCTCCTGTATAACTTCTCATGTGTCTCTTCAGAGACTTGTTCAACTGAACTACTTTCCACACATTGAACTTCAACAAACAAAGACGTTTCTTTGTCTACTTTTGAAAAAAAAAAAAAAAAAAAAAAAATTTTTTTTTTTTTTTTTTTTTTCACGATATGAGATTTCATCTCAACGATACATATCGTGACGTTTTACTATCGCGAAATTTCGTGGGACGATATATTGTGACACCCCTAACGATCAATTATCGATTATCGATAGCGTAATAATAATAATAATAATACATTTTTTATTTATTTATTTATTTTACTCTGGTCTGGTAATAACGTTGCGCGTTCTCGGCCAGCTATAATGGTGATGCCGCTGTGTAGTAAGAATATCAGACACTAGCACTGTGGCCAGGTAAACAAACATGTCAGGTTACATGATGTAAGGCAATCGGCGTCTTCCAACTTAGCTGACAGCAGAGTCAAACCCGCGGTAAAGTTGACACAGTCCATAGTCCATAGCTACTGTACTCACACTGTACTTGCGTGCCCACGGGGTTGTGCTTTGGGGGGAACGGGCACTGCACTAGTAATACATAAATACAGACTGGTTATTTGGCTCAGTGTTATGAAAACATATACACAGGCATACACTGTGTCAGACTGCCCTTGAGAGACCCCAATCCCACTCTTCGCATCCCCTCATCAAAAAAACTAAACAACAATTATTCTAACACAAACGCACAATAAAAAAACTTGACAAAAACACATAAATACGTGGATTACAACACATACAATAATCCCATCATAAATACATAAACAAAACACTCAAACAAAAGCAGACAATAACAATATATGATTTACAATAGCATCTCAGTATGACAACACTCACTAACACATTGCATTCAGACGATGTCTCGTCACTACACCGAGTGCACTTTTCTAGTTTAACGTGATTTCGCTTAGCCTATATGAGCCGTAGCATCATACATATTGATATCGAAGAAGGAAATCTGTGTTTTATCTTCATATTGATTTTCAACCATATCGTCCAGCCTTAACTGCACATACAAAAAAGTGACATCGCACTACTGTTTCTATATATTTATGACATCTTTGTGGTTCGTGTCTCTTCCTCCCTTCCTCCTTTCTCCTTTTAGATTGCCACACAGGAGGTGACCCCCGTCTTCCTGGGTCACTCCCCATCTCCTCCCCATCTGGTGGCCTTGTGCCGTCCCATTCAGACAGTGCCTCCCTCTGTCCTCTCCTTCATACCATCTCCTCTTTCTTCATTCTGTATGTCTCCTCTCTCCTCCTCTATGGGTTATACCATATTCATTCTGTATGTCTCTCCTCTCTCCTCCTCTGTGTGTTATACCATATTCATTATTTTGTGGGTGCCCCCGCCCCAGCAGAAAAACAAAAACAAAAAAACCCTGACACCTCTTAAGATCCATCCGTCCCCCCTCCTCTTACATGGTAATCAGTTTTCAAATCAGTGCAGTGTCAGGGAGAGAGTTGCCAAGTTGTTTGGATCACTCTGCCTTAATCTGCGAGACGGCAGAGTGGTTGTGGACCGCAGAGCACGTCGGTTTGGAGTGGATTTATGTTTTAAGGGAGGCTCAGAAGGCAGAAAAGAAAGAGATATTACATTTCAGAAATGAAGTGCTCTATAAAAAAAACAAGTACCAAGGATGTGATGGAATAAGCTCCGAGTCATAATACCCTTCTTTATGATTCATTGATGAATTATATTTCAAAAGGAAAGTTGCGTGCTTAGGAATCCATTTATTGCAGTTCCATACTGCCTGCTGATTTTCAGAATTTTTTTAAACTACTGGGTGGGGGGGGGACACTATTTGTAAGAAAAGGTTTAATTAATAATGTTTCTTCTGTAATTGATGATATTCTCAGCATTCTAATTAAAGATATTCATAATGTATGAAATTATTCTGTGTTAAAGGTTGCTAATGCATATTTGATGAGCGTGTTTGAGTTACAACCAGCAGTAAACAGTTAGCAGTTAAATTGTCAGTGGTTTTGTTTACCTCTACAGGCCCTATTAAGGAGAGACCATGTTAAGGTCATAACGCTTTACAAGCCAAGTAGTCAAGACTTTATCAGCCCTTGTAGAATAATGGAGAGCATATAAACAGGAGCAGCAGGAAGTGGATTTTATACAAGTTCCCCTTGGGGACCTTATCTTAACACAAACCGTGGCAGGGAAACACCTTATCTCAACACAAACCGTGGCAGGGAAACACCTTATCTCAACACAAACCGTGGCAGGGAAACACCTTATCTTAACATAAACCGTGGCAGGGAAACACCTTATCTTAACACAAACCGTGGCAGGGAAACACCTTATCTCAACACAAACCGTGGCAGGGAAACACCTTATCTTAACACAAACCGTGGCAGGGAAACACCTTATCTCAACACAAACCGTGGCAGGGAAACACCTTATCTTAAGATAAACCGTGGCAGGGAAACACCTTATCTTAACATAAACCGTGGCAGGGAAACACCTTATCTCAACACAAACCGTGGCAGGGAAACACCTTATCTTAAGATAAACCGTGGCAGGGAAACACCTTATCTTAAGATAAACCGTGGCAGGGAAACACCTTATCTTAACATAAACCGTGGCAGGGAAACACCTTATCTTAACACAAACCGTGGCAGGGAAACACCTTATCTCAACACAAACCGTGGCAGGGAAACACCTTATCTTAAGATAAACCGTGGCAGGGAAACACCTTATCTCAACACAAACCGTGGGAGGGAAACACCTTATCTCAACACAAACCGTGGGAGGGAAACACCTTATCTTAACATAAACCGTGGCAGGGAAACACCTTATCTTAACATAAACCGTGGCAGGGAAACACCTTATCTTAACATAAACCGTGGCAGGGAAACACCTTATCTTAACACAAACCGTGGCAGGGAAACACCTTATCTTAACACAAACCGTGGCAGGGAAACACCTTATCTTAACATAAACCGTGGCAGGGAAACACCTTATCTTAACATAAACCGTGGCAGGGAAACACCTTATCTTAACATAAACCGTGGCAGGGAAACACCTTATCTTAACATAAACCGTGGCAGGGAAACACCTTATCTTAACATAAACCGTGGCAGGGAAACACCTTATCTCAACACAAACCGTGGCAGGGAAACACCTTATCTTAACACAAACCGTGGGAGGGAAACACCTTATCTTAACATAAACCGTGGCAGGGAAACACCTTATCTTAACATAAACCGTGGCAGGGAAACACCTTATCTTAACATAAACCGTGGCAGGGAAACACCTTATCTTAACACAAACCGTGGCAGGGAAACACCTTATCTTAACACAAACCGTGGCAGGGAAACACCTTATCTTAACACAAACCGTGGCAGGGAAACACCTTATCTTAAGATAAACCGTGGCAGGGAAACACCTTATCTTAAGATAAACCGTGGCAGGGAAACACCTTATCTTAACATAAACCGTGGCAGGGAAACACCTTATCTTAACATAAACCGTGGCAGGGAAACACCTTATCTTAACACAAACCGTGGCAGGGAAACACCTTATCTTAACACAAACCGTGGCAGGGAAACACCTTATCTTAACACAAACCGTGGCAGGGAAACTGAGCAAATGAAAAGACTCTCTGACCATGGAGCGGTTTCAGCCATTTCCTCGTAGAATTTGGTCAGTGTACCAGTTTCGGCCTTGATGGCTTCAGAAAAGCCTGTGATTGGCTGGAAGAGGAGTGGACCAGGAAATGAAGTGAGCTATAGAGACACTGTATGAAATAGGCCACGCCGATCACAGGGGAAAAGCTCCATTCATTTCCACACACCAGTGTCATTTTCCTTGAATTAAACATAGATAAAAGCTGTTGTGTGGTGGGCTGCGCAGACAACAAATGTAAAAAATCACCAGTTAAAGTTTTTTTGTACTCCTGAGCAAAACAAGGAAGCCATTGAGAATTGGCGAGAAGAAAAATGTGGATCTAGCTGTCAAGAAGTAAGTTGGAGTGTTCATCTTCCGTATATACGATCTTTTTGTGCAACACGCAACCATGCATGTGACATAGGAGAACGCCAGGATTGGAGGGGGGGTTTCCGTTTTCCCCGGTCTTGGGCGTGGTTTTTGAATGATGCAGTGTCTCTATGGTGGATGCGGTGCTTTGGAGGATAGGTGTGATGGCAGTGGATTAACAGGGTAGACTAAGGAGAGCCAGGATTGGCACGTTTCCTGCGATTAGGAGTACACAGCTGTGGGTGTATCTCTGCTGCCCTGTCCCAAAACGCTGTTCCCCCGCCATTTAGCCCGCGCCACGCGACGACGAGCACAGACGGAAAGGCTTTTCAGTGGGAAGTCGCATTCGAGGACCGAGAGAGGGGGAAAGCACCCGCCCCTCCCAGCTGTGCCGCACGGTGGTTGGAAGAGGCGGGGCAGCTGCGGCAACAGATGACAGAGCCGTACTGCAGCTCCACCAGCCAGCCGCAGGGATGGATGGATGGAGGTTCGGAGGGAAATGAGGCCCGGGTTTGCTGATTTATGCTGCGGGGCGCCACCAGAGAGCTGAGTCAGCAGGAGGGGGAGAGGCTGCACACGTGTGTGTGTGTCTAATAAATAACTCGTCCTCAACTCGGTGTCTTTACCCGATTTCCACCCAGTGAGAGAGGAGGGAGCGCCGAGAGGCCTCTGGCCCCTGTCCGGAGCGCGCGTGATGGCTTTTTGAAGAGAACTGTCCCCTGGGAAGCTGGGCTTCTCCGGGCAAAATGACATGGCAGCTGTTCTAACAAGGTTATTGATCATTCAAATTGTCATGGGAGTGCTGAGTCATCATGCACACACGCACGCACGCACGCACGCACACACACACACACACACACACGCACGCACGCACATACACACACACACACACACACACACACACACACACACACACACACACACACACGCACGCACGCGCACACACACACACACACACACATATGCACATGCACACAAACAAAGCCTGGATTAGGCTGCAGCCGTTGTTGAGGAAACACACACGATCACCTTCCTTGAGGCAACATAAGCAAAGAGAAAAACGGTCTGTTAATGTGCTGTTGTCATTAACATGATGCTTTGAAGAGGTGCTTCTAGGTGAACGGAGGCCCTGAGGCCTTCTTCTTTATATCAGCAGAACTGCCCAGACCATAATGATGCTATCATTAAAACCTCTTTGAAATCATGCGTCTCTAATCCTCACAGCTCAATGCCTGAGTCGGCATAACAAGCACGTTTATTCTGCATCACTGGAGCCTCCAACTCACAACCATCGCCACCCATGGCAAGTTGTGATGGAGCTGAGCTCCCTGAGATGTGGGAAAAGCAAAGGAGGCTTCTCACTATGACTTAGCCAACCACCAGGGTGCAGTATAACAGCTTCCCGTGCATATTTATGCAGATTTCAAACTTAGTGTCAAAAATTCAGTTATCAAGACAACATTTTGTGTACTTCATCCGAGAGTCTAGATGAAGTACTACCATTCTGGTAACACTTTAGAATACAGCCCACAACTTACAGGGTAATTACAGGGTAACAAAACCTGAATGTATGGAATAAGGGGGTAATAAAGGGGGACTTATAAAGAACTTATACCGTACCTATTTTTGTAACTTAGCTATTTAGCTATTGGCCTATAGTGTATAAGTGACTGACTAAGCTAACAGCACAAATAATTGACAACAAATCTCTAAATAATAAATATACAGTATTGACCCTAATGAGAAAAGGAGCAAATATTGATTGGTAAAACCATTAACTGAACAATGACATCACAACAGTCAAACCATCTCACCTGACATATCTCCCTTCCTCACTACCTTCATCTGTCCTCATGTCTGTTCCAGCTGCTCTAAAGACTGCTAGAGTCAAGCCTCTGCTTTCAAAAATAAGGTGGATAGAGTTACCTGCTCTACCTATAAGTTTGGCTGGTCGCTGTAGTTCTGAGATCCAGATACTTTTATGGCAGAAGAAGAAACAGCTGAATAATCTTACAAAAACAATGGGGTTCCAGCATAACATTAATAACATTGGCAAATTCAAGAGGGACCGACAGCAGAGCTGCGCGGCCCTTAATTGCATAAGAGGATGTAAGGAATTTGGGAGGCATATATGAGAGCACAGCAGAGCAGAGAAACCAGAGGAGAGCTTTCTTAATTAGGGTTGATTCTCCTGCAGGGGTAGCTGCTCGCCTTGAGGTTTCCTCCTCTGCCATAATGCTTTGGTTTGGAGCGTCCTCAGAGAGCCTGCACCAAGAGAGACGACTTACACAGATATTCAGCTGGCTACCAGTCAGCACATGTGCTATTGACTCAAATATATTCATGCCTCGTCTTGTTGTTTACTGACCTATTTTCACACAGAAGAATGTCCTTTATTCTGCTTCAGCATCTTTTTGAGAGAAACGTACTATCATGTTTTTGTTTTTCTCTCTTTAATACTCGTCCAAACTTTCATGGCTGTATCCGAATTGAACCAAAACTATTTTCCGCTTTCACGCAAACAAAAAAATTGCATAATGTTATAATAATAATAATAATACATTCAACTTATATATCGCTTTTCTAGGTACTCAAAGTCGCTTTACGAGTAAAATCATTTAATAAGTACAATTGTAATAGTAAAATAAATAGAAAATGAGTGATGGGGTTAGCAGGAGAAGGCGAGCGTGAGGAGGTGGGTCTCGAGGGCCTGTTTGAAAGATGGTAGGGTGTTTGCTTGCATGTTAAAGCTCCACTGGCAGCGTGCGTTGCGTTACATTGCCACCAGCGTTGACGTTCTCCCTGCTCCACAGACCAGGTTGACTTTTGAATGTTTTATCAGATCAACTCATTCCAATGGTAGAGAACGTATGCGAACCTCTGCAAAAATTTTCACTTGGATGCAGCCATCGGAAGCAATGCAACGCGAGCAGTGGAGCATCTTTCAGTGCTGGTGAAGGAATCATTCCTTCGGCAGTTGGTGTACAGAAGTGGGTCTCAAACTTTTTTGGCTTCAGTTCATATACCACCTTTCGCTGATTTCTGAATCCAAAGGCTACCCCTTTACCCAACTACAACATTTTGCAATTAGTTAGCCTGGTAAACCAGCCGGCAGCCGGTCATGTGAACTCACATTTCATTTCGTTCTACCAGACTGTCTGGCCTCAAGCCCTGGGTGGGTGTTTGCAGAATCAACCAATCAGCGACCCGCGTCGTAGTTGACATCATAACCGGCCAATCAGGAACGCTGCTGCCAAAACAGTCATGGCTGCCTCCATGCCTGTTCGCCTCAAGCAGTAACGTCAACGTTCATCGAGTTTAAACAGCCATAAAGTGCAGTTATTGCAGAAATAGACTCAATAACAACAAGTACAGGAGTATGTAACAGCGGAGTTTCCCGGCCGAAAATATGTTTTTGCCGTTCTCCTGAGTGGATTTGTATTTGACCGGATCCAACGCTGATTGGCTGAATGAGTTGTCTGTCAAGCCAAGTAAACCCGCCCAACTTCCACCCACTGCAAACACTGGGTGAAAGCTTGAGGCCAGACGGTCTGGTAGAATGAAATGAAATGTGAGGTCACGTGACCGGCTGCTTTACCAGGCTATCAATTAGTGCCCCCTGAGTACATGTATTTTGACATTTCATTTATTTTCATGATTTATCCTTACATTTTTCCATTTCCCCCTTTCTCTCAAGTACCCGCTGTACCTCCACCGTGTAGCGGTACGTGTTCTCCAGTTTGGGAACCTACAGTCACAAGCTAAACCAAGCTGCAGAAGACGGAGTGCTTCGAAAAAGGACCTGTCACCTTGCCAACATAGAGAGAGGGGGGGGGGGATGGATCGATAGACGGCGCAACCCAAAGCTGGTGTTTAAGTGGCGTGGTGGAAGTTATTCGTGTGTGGAGCTGTGGCGGAGGAGATGGGGGAAGCGATTCATGCGCACACATTTGCCTACAGATGTGATGGCGTCAGCAGGAAGCATGACTCCCCTGGGACTCACAACGGCCCACTAATATCAGTCCCCACTGTAGCGCCGCTACGTGACCTTACAAATCACTAGCCTCACAGCGCTCAACTCGCCGTGCTGCTGTCTGTCTAGCATATACACCCAGGCAGCTAATCGTGCTGCTGTCTAGCATACAGGCGCGGACTGCATAATCGGGCACGTCGGGCAAATGCCCGGTGGCCTGGCCTGGCCTGGCCTGGCCTGCAAAAAAAAAAAAAGAAAAAAAAAAATTGTGCCCGCAGTCAGGCCACTCACTGAACAGCAGGCCACGCGCCGCCTACTGGTTTACTAGTGGTTTTATTACTTTATTCAGGGTTAAAGTGGGTGCATCTCATTGTAAAATTGGACTCGGCCCAAATTGGGCTTCAAACGGCCCAAATCATGCTTCAAATGACCCAAATTGGGCTTCAAACGGCCCAAATCTGGCTTCAAACGGCCCAAATTGGGCTTCAAACGGCCCAAATTTTTCGCCACCGCCCTTCGGACGCCGGCACGCGCATCGGCCCGTATCGGCCTGGCCTGCTTGGTATCTAATGCCCGGCCTGAATTATTTCCCCAGTCCGCCCCTGCTAGCATATACACCCAGGCAGCTAATCGGAACCATCCATTATATGAGGGTAGGCTTGTCTCAGGCCACCGGCCATTCACTGTGATGGATGTGGATGAAGGCTGGGGAGGGAGAGAGAGAGATTTGGACAGAGTAAGAACAGATTAAGTAAGTCATCTATGACAGTATTACACAGGAATGCACTGGTGCATGAGCTCCACACAATATATCCCATGTATTAGTTTGTTACATCAATCCTGGGCTAATTTGACTACTCAACTCTGGACACACTCATAGTTCCACAATATGATTCTTTGCGACTGGTACGATTCCATGTCTTTACAATTGCTTAAAGGAACACTCCGCCCATTTTCAACCAGCTTTGTATCATTAGAACATCAGTAGTATATCAGAAAACTGTAAACGGTTTTGAAGTCTGTCATTTAATTTGACAGTTATTGAGAGTTGATTTGAGTTAATGAGTTATTAATTTGAGTTAGTGTGGACCAGTGATGTCACTGGTCCACACTTTAACACTCAATAACTGTCAAATTAAATGACAGACTTCAAAACCGTTTACAGTTTTCTGATATACTACTGATGTTCTAATGATACAAAGCTGGTTGAAAATGGGCGGAGTGTTCCTTTAACATGCACCCTTTGACACGCTCGTTGAGGTACGCTGTGTAAAGGAACCTCATTAACCTCATTTTCTTTTTACAGTGATCTGATTCAGTAACACATTATTTGCAGTGACATTCTAAACGGCATCGACTTCCAGTTTAGAGTCTCACTGCACATTCATTGTTAAGCGATGGAACATGTGTGTGTGTGTGTGTGTGTGCGCGCGCGCCAATGACAAATCCACGCTGTGTGATTTTGTAGCACCGTTACATTGACTAGAGGCACACTGGGGAGCCTCTACGCCTGCATAGTGGAGTGTGAGCCGGTAAAACAATGACAAGCCCTATCTATCCCCCCCAGGGTGGCTCCTGCGAAGTCTGCCGTATTAAACTGAGCCCTGAGATAAAGCGGCTTCATGCATAGTTCAACCACGGGGAGAGACGCACCCACTCTCCTTATGCATTCCACTCCTGCTGCACATTGTTTGATATCATCAGTGTGGACCAGGGGGGTACTGCGCAGCACTCACACACACAGCTCTCCCAAGGGTCATATAAGTCTGACATGATTTATAATGCAGATTCAACACATGGCTATGTTTAATATTGCATGTAAGGGGGCACTATTTTCTAGGTTTGGGGAAGTATTGTGATTTTTTTTAGGGGTGGCTGATTTCTGTGTGTGTGTGTCGTGTGTGTGTGTGTGTGTGTGTGTGTGCGTGCGTGCGCGTGTGCGTGTGCACTAGAGGTGTACAGAGACATCATTATCTGCAACTGTATCTGTTTAACCAACAAAATTATCTCCCTATGAATCTGTTTGGATAGAATACCGGAAGTGGGCGTGGTTTATACAGGAAGTCACGTTAAATCAGGCAACTGTTGTGTCTTCAAAATATCAAATTGATTTAATATTGGCATATGATTAATTATGAAATATATTTCCACATCCTCATACTGTAGCCTACTTTCATGTCTCTCCCTATTTTTAATTTAATTTGAACTAAATTCCATGAAACCAGTGGGCTAGTCTCGCAGTGCCGTAGCTGATATCTACCTCTGTAGTTCCTCGAATGGCCACTTGAGGCAGGACCCGGAAGTGACGCGTAAACTGGGACAGACATACACAGATTAGCCTCAAACATGGTTTTGGCCGATATAATTTCACCTTTTCATAACTGTAGGGGGGTGATTTTCTATATACTATAACTCGCCCGGTTAGAGTAAAATAGATTATAGATAGAAAAGGAGGTGATTGACAGGTCGCCTGTCCAGGGATTGCACAGCTTGCCGATCACGGACCAATAGCGGGCGGAGCTGTGGCTCTGGGAAACCCCCCTCATCTCGTGCCGTCTCGCGTGAGCTGCGCAAGGACCCCAAGATGGTGACGGAGAACACTTTGCTTCCAAACGTGAGTCCAAAAAATAATGGATGGCTTCGTCCATATTGTTTAGGTCGATGCATGAAACCTATGGCTGATACACAGCATGTTACATCATAACAGATTGATATTGACTGAAATACAATGTAAAACATTGATGTTGTTTTAAAATATGTCTTTTATTTTTTTATTTTTTTTTAACTATATTCTCAACTTCATTTTGGGTTGCGGTTTGAAAGAAAGCCAGCTGCCCCACCAGGCTTGTCTTGCTAGCTCCAGCACATGATGCCTCCTGCCTCCTCCATGCCAGAGTTTCCCTGAGTGATAGCCAGGAACGGTCAGCTGTCAGCCCGCTTGCCTGCACAGCGCTGCTCGGTGGGGCGACTACAGACGGAATAGCGAACACTTTTCAATCATGTGTAGTAAATGAAACGACTAGTTAGTGAAATGCCCAGAATGGCCATCTTTAACTCGTGGCCATCCATAACGATATGAATCGATTTGA